>NC_091298.1:12483184-12495684 GCF_038502225.1 Cherax quadricarinatus | reverse complement strand
ATTCCATTTCTTCTGATTTTAGGTTTCCTCTCTATCTTTCCACATTTTTCTTTTCATTTTTATCTAACCCGTTCCATCGCTTGTCACCCCTCCTCTTCTTCACTTCTCTCCTTTCTCTTTGTTGTCACACCTCTCCGTTCCATTCCTTGTCTCCATTCCTTCTCTATCCCATTCCTTCCCACCATTTTCCTCCATTTCTTCTCGCTTATCTTTCCATCTTCCACCTTCTCTTCTTCTCTCATTCCCCTCCTTCTAACCTCTTCTCTCTCTTCCATGCCTTCTTATTTATACAATTAGAGTTCCTTTAATTTTTTCTCTTTTCTCACTTCAAAAAACATTTTTCCATTTTTTCAATCCGCGTCATAGTTATCTTCACATGCTTCTTTCTCAATTCTCACTACCTATATTGTTTCTGTTTCACTCTTTCTTTTAATTTCACCGTCTTTACTATACTTTGCTTCACTATCTTTACAGCAAAGCAATCAGCCATTATTTCCTCCACTTCGTAATTATTATTATTATTTTATTGTTATTATTATTATTATTATTATTATTATTATTATTATTATTATTATTAATATTGTTATTGATTCAGAAGAAGCATGGGCTCATAATTCCTAATGAACAGCATAGTTCACCATAGTTTTAGTTAAGTAATTACGTATGTCCACTCAAAATCCCGTTTTTGACTAAATACTCTTTGAAGACTCAGTGCTCAACATTATTCTATTAACGAGGAGACAATACATACCTGTGAGGATAGTGCAGGGCCCTGAGGACGGGAGATAATCTGATTTGATCCGAGGATAGAGGAATATAGCTCCAACTCCGGATCAAGAGCCCTTTCGCAGTCATCGAAGCACTCCCCTTCCACCATCCAGAAAGGAAGCGGGCAGCAGTAGCCACCAGGCAGGCGTGGGTTATGGTGTGCGGGTAGAATCCTATCAACACAGATGGCGAAGTTGTCTAGGTACGAATTCATCCTCTATCTTCACATATTTGTTTTTATTACTCAGGAGGGTCGATTATCCTCTGAGTAAAGGCGGAGGAGCCCTCGCGGTAATACTACCACCACTGTAGCTCTACACATTCCAAAGACTTTTATTCAGAAGCCTTTTTCCTTCCCACTGAGAAAGTTGGGCCGACCACTAGAACCCAGTATAGCATAGCTTACTTCTCTCGTATGCACCCAATGCTTAGCACTGGTACACTCTACATGTACCAGTGATAAACATGGGGAATACATACTTGCCCAATTTACATTAGTTTTATAATTGAGGGGGAGCGCTAAACCCGTAGGATTATACAGCGCATGTAGGGGGGGGATGGAAGGTATTCAGGCTCAATTCATGGAACGGGAGCACAGACCCAGTTTGCTAGATTAAGAGCCCCTCACCAGCGTCAAGGAACCTCCCTTGAGGGGCCCAATTTACAGCTTTACACCCTCAATGTTTCCACCCGGTCGGGGATCGAACCATTGACACTCAGTGTGTTTGAGGCGAGAGCGTTACCTACCAGGCCACCAATAAACTCAAATCACTAGCTGACACCCATAGCTCATTTAGGCGAAATGGAACTTACTCAAAAGCCACGAGAATATGAGGTTGTTCAAGTTACTGTGTAACTTGAGATAATAACTTGAGATAATAACTTGAGTCACCAGTTCGAGTCACTAACTGCCAATACAGGCTACAGGATATTTATATACGAAGACGTGAAAAAAGAGTGTATATCTATCACTGTATTCGACAGTTTACTTTAATTCTTATTTCAAGGATTATTTTTGACTGGTAATGTACAGGTGATATGCAGCCTTAACGAGCCTTGTGCAGTCTAGTTTACTCTCTTGAAAGTTTTTGAAACATCATTGTTATTATTATCATCGGGGAGCGCTAAAACCGTAGGGAACATGCATTGCCTGGGGGGAGGGAGGGAATGGAAGGAATTCAGGCTCACTTCAAGGAACTAGAGCACAGATCCAATTTCCTAGATCAAGAGCCCCTCACCAGCACCAGTCCTTGATGGACTGATTACATCGTCTTCGCGTCTCTTCTGCTTCTATCAACTTTTCTGTACTTGACTGAAGAAGCCTACTGTGTAGGCGAAACGTTTCGAAATAAAGGTACTTAACTGTTGCCTATGAGTCTTACCTAACAACCTGTCGGTATTTTATACCATTTTTATGTTCACTCTGTCAGACTCTGCAACACAATGGTATCTTGGTACAGAACGGAAAACAACTTGGACAACTTCTACTAGTGAGAATGGCTGGATTTGAGAGGGACGTGACCTCCCAACAACTACCTTCTTACCTCTATTAGTGGCCTTCATCTCACCTCCTGGCGGTATATAAAGCTCCATCCTGTCACTTCGACTCCATATTGTTTCAGACTATGGAACAATACTCTTCTCCAGACTGAGGGACTGACCACCTCAAAACTTCAAGGGTGATGGACTAATTACATCGTCTTCACATCTCTTCTATCAACTTTTCTGTACTCGACTGAAGAAGACTACTGTGTAGGCGAAACGTTTCGAAATAAAGATACCTAACTGCTGCATATGTGTCTTACCTAACAAATGAAATAAGAGTTCGCTTTAAACTCTAATTTAGGGATTTAAAGTACTCTTGATGTTAGTATTTAGGTGGATTGCAGCCTTCTTGATACATGTATAATCGATAGGCTTCAAACGTAAATTACTTTTTTTCTGAAAGATGAGAAGCTAGGCAACCCTTCGGAATTAAATTTCAATTTCCAGCATTTTTGTTTTAACGTTGTCATTGTATATAAACTTTTGAAGTGTTGCTACCTAGTCTTTTTACTCAAATATTAAAACCTTTTCTTCTTAATTAAGGTGCCATACACAGTGAGTATTAAAATCCTTAATTCTTAAGGTGCCATACACAGTGAGTATTAAAATCCCTAATTCTTAAGGTGCCATACACAGTGAGTATTAAAATCCCTAATTCTTAAGGTGCCATACACAGTGAGTAAATTTATTTTTTAAATGGGTAAAAATCAGTCCATGAAAATCATTCTACTCAAGAGTAGTGGTAAACAGAGTTAAATCGGAAGCCGCCATAGTGAAAAGTTCTGTTCCACAAGGCACAATGCTCGCCCCCATCCTGTTCCTCATCCTCATATCAGACATAGACAGAGATGTAATCCACAGCACCGTGTCATCCTTTGCAGACGATACTAGGACCTGCATGAGACCGTCATCTATAGAGGACACTGTTAACCTCCAAGAAGATATAAACCAAGTTTTCCAATGGTCAACAGAAAACAATATGATGTTCAATGAAGACAAATTCTAACTACTCCGTTATGGAATATTGGAGGAGATAATAATTAGAACTAAGTATACTACAAACTCTGATCATACAATAATGTGATCATACAATAATGTGAGGGACCTGGAAGTGGTAATGTCTGAGGATCTCACTTTCAAGGATCACAACAGTGCCACGATCAAACTGCAAAGAAAATGATAGAATGAATACTGAGAACGTTCAAAACAATGATGATCCTTTCAAATCCAGGCCGGAATACTGCTGTACATTAACATCTCCATTCAAAGCAGGTGAAATTGCCGATCTAGAGAGTGTACAGAGAACCTTTACTGCACATATAAGTTCCATCAAACACCTCAACTACTGGGAACGCTTGGAAGCACTTGCCTTGTACTTGCTGGAACGCAGGCGAGAGAGATATATCATAATCTATTCTTGGAAAATCCTAGGAATGGTGCCGAATATGCACATGGAATTCACTCCCTACGAAAGTAAAAGACTGAGCAGGCGGTGTAAAATACCCCCAGTGAAAAGTAGGGGCGCCATCGGTACACTAAGAGAAAACACCATAAGTGTCCGGAGCCCAAGACTGTTGAACAGCTTCTCACCATGCATAAAGAGCATTACCAATAAGCCCCTGGCTGCCTTCAAGAGGGAGCTGGACAAATACTTAAAGTCGGTACCGGATTAGCCGGGCTGTGGTCAGTACGTTGAACTACGTGCGGCCAGCAGTAACAGCCTGATTGATCAGGCCCTGATCCACCGGGAGGCCTGGTCGTGGACCGGGCCGTGGGGGCGTTGATCCCCGGAATACCCTCCAGGTAGACTCCAGGTAGTCAAGTCTAAAAATGGGTGTAAAGTACCTCTGCCTAGGTGAACACATTCTACTCAAGGGGTTAATTATACCAGCTGTTAATTTCTCATTTAAGTTGTAAACATATTCTTGTGTAACTATGCTTTTAATCACGTCGAATAATAATTATTAGTATATGCAGGCAGCTTCAGACTGAATTATATAATATGTGCAAATATCATAATGTGTAAAATACAAGCTGGGGAATTTTAATTTGGTTGAGCAAATCTTTACAGCGTGTTCAATGGCTCATATAGCGGAGTCAGTGGCCTTTCATGCCTCGTAAATTATTGAAGTTTGCACACAACGCATTATTATTCATCACCAGTGCATTTACACGCACGCACACTCACACGCACACACACATACACACACACACACACACACACACACACACACACACACACACACACACACACACACACACACACACACACACACACACACACACACACACACACACACACACACACACACACACCCATATACATAGAGGAATCAGAGCAAGGAGGCATTCAGCAGCTCACTGTACCCTACTGTAAATATAAAGGAGCATCTGACAACATCCTCATCGCCTTACTGAAGGCTTCCAGATCAGGCCGACAGATTTTCATAGCTAAAAGGGACTATGAAATTAAAGTTGCTAGGGATTCTAAAACTAACCCAAAAAGTTTTTTCCAGGTCTATAGAACAAAAGTTAGAGATAAGATAGGTCCCCTTAAAAATAACTATGGGCACCTTACTGACAAAGAGAATGAAATGTGCTCGATTTTTAATAATTATTTTCTCTCAGTTATTACACAGAAAGACACTAACAATATTCCAGTAATTAATTTTTATAGTGGGCTAGAAGAAGATAAATTATGTAACATCACAGTCACTAGTGAAATGGTTGTGAAGCAGATAGACAGACTGAAGCAAAATAAGTCGCCGGCTCCTGGTGAGGTTTTTTCAAGGGTTCTTAAGGAATGCAAAATGGAACTCTGTGAACCATTAACTAATATTTTTAATTTATCTCTTCAAACAGGTGTAGTGTCTGATATGTGGAAGATGGCTAATGTAATTCCTATTTTTAAAACAGGGGACAAGTCGTTACCGTCAAATTACCGTCCAATAAGCCTGACCTCAATTATAGGCAAATTAATAGAGTCAATTATAGCTGGGATTATAAGAAGCCATCTCGATAAGCATAGCTTGATTAATGATACTCAGCATGAATTCACAAGAGGCCGGTCTTGTCTAACTAATTTATTAACTTTCTTCAGTAAAGCTTTTGAGGCTGTTGACCACGATAAAGAATTTGATATTATTTACTTAGATTTTAGTAAGGCTTTTGATAGAGTTCCGCACCATAGACTGTTAAAGAAAGTGGCAGCTCATGGCATTGGGGGAAAAGTGCTCTCGTGGATCGAGTCATGGCTCACTGACAGGAAGCAGAGAGTGTCCATAAATGGGGTTAAATCCGAGTGGGGATCTGTAACAAGTGGCGTTCCACAGGGATCAGTCTTGGGCCCATTGTTGTTTATAATATATATCAATGATCTTGATGAGGGAATTACTAGTGATATGAGCAAATTCGCCGATGACACAAAGATAGGTAGGATAATTGATTCAAACGTAGATGTTATGGAACTTCAGGAGGATTTAAACAAACTCTATTCTTGGTCAGAAAAGTGGCAGATGCAGTTCAATGTAGATAAATGCAAGGTTCTGAAGCTTGGGAGTGCCCATAACCCTAGTACTTATAAGTTAAATGATGTAGAACTTAGCCATACAGATTGCGAAAAGGACTTGGGGGTTATGGTAAGCAGCAACCTTAAACCAAGACAGCAATGCCTAAGCGTACGTAATAAGGCAAATAGATTACTGGGATTTATATCAAGAAGTGTAAGCAACAGAAGTCCAGAGGTCATACTGCAGCTTTATACATCATTAGTAAGGCCTCACCTAGATTATGCAGCTCAGTTCTGGTCTCCATATTACAGAATGGACATAAATTCGTTAGAAAACATTCAGCGTAGGATGACTAAATTAATACATAGCATTAGAAATCTTCCTTATGAAGAAAGATTGAAGACTCTTAAGTTACATTCACTTGTTAGACGAAGAATGATGGGAGACCTGATCGAAGTGTATAAGTGGAAGATAGGTATTAATAAAGGAGATATTAATAAGGTCTTGAGGATGTCTCTCCAAGAGAGAACCCGCAGTAATGGATTTAAATTAGATAAATTTAGATTTAGAAAGGACATAGGAAAGTATTGGTTTGGAAATAGGGTAGTAGATGAGTGGAACAGTCTACCTAGTTGGGTTATTGAGGCTGGGACTTTGGGTAGTTTCAAATTTAGGTTGGATAAGTACATGAGTGGGAGGGGTTGGATTTGAGTGGGACTTTCACATCAGAGCTTATTTCTTGGGTGGCATTGAAAATTGGGTTGGGCAAATGTTTTGTTAGTGGGATGAATTGTAAAGGACCTGCCTAGTATGGGCCAACAGGCCTCCTGTAGTGTTCCTCCTTTCTTATGTTCTTATGTTCTTAACACATCCTGTATGATGGAATGTAACCACAAAACAGAGCTGGCTTATATTCCCTCTGATAATTCTCATATAGAGTAGGGTAACAGTACACCGCTGATGTATCCAAGTGTGTTTATTGTATAAGGTATATGTAAGACCAGTCATAGATTACACAGCCCCTGTGTGGAGCCCTCCTCTCATCAAACATAAACAGAATCACGAGAAAGTTCAAAGCTTTACTGAAAGGCTGATACCATTGTGCTTGCCTCTGAGTCGGTGCATTTGCGCGAAAGTCAATATTGGTAATAAAAATGGTATGTTTATTCATGCAATTCAAAGTTGATTCCTTCTAATCAATATATTTTTCCTCCGTAATAATGTGGATTTATGGGCTGGAGTTAGTGCTTTTTGGGTTAATGGATATTGTCTTAGGCGACTTAGCGATGATTCAAGAGACTGCGAACGCTAGCATCAATGTAGTTAACTTATATTTACAAACCATCGCTCAGATGATGTGGTGTGTGTGTGTTTGTGTGTACTTACCTAGATATGGATTCCGGGAAGTCGTGTCTCATATGTTCTCACCTTTTGCTTCTAACACAAAATAAGCCACCGTACGGCAGCAGCAGTATCACCCGGCTGAATTCTATTGTACCTTCTTTCCCAGCATTAGGAAATCTTCCTTCATCCCTTTGCTAGATGTATAGGATTTTTTTATATAGAGGTCATCCTCCTACACCATCACTTATAGAAAGCAGAAGCGACATACATTTTAGAAAGAGTTTCGCTCAGTATTCAGCTTCATCGAGTAATTGACTTGATAAAGCTCTTCTTGGGTGAAACGTTGGCGTAATAAAAGCATGCAATGCTTAAAGTGTCTTTGTATTATCCATCTTGTCGACACTCCAACCACCATTACTCACAGCGCTCGGAGATGAATCTTTCAGAATAAATTCCTCCTCACCCTCACTTCAAGAGCCCTTTAGCAGAGGCATTGAAAATTCCGCTATGTTCCTCTCTCTTTTATCTGCGACAACACGGCAAACAAAGTCGGGGATTCATGCCTCAGCGGCAGGTAAACAAAGGGAGAAGAGAGGCTAGAAAGAAGGCGATCGAGAAATGTTTGCAGAAACTAACGAAGGGGGCCACTTTACACACTCATCACTCCTTCCTGCAGTGGTAGTAGGATGGTGGTGGTGGTGGTGGTAGTGTTGGTGACGGTGGTTGTGGTGATGGTTTTAGTACTGGTACACCTGGATTCAATTGTACAAGTATTCACTCGTGAAGATTCTGTCTTTCAATAATCAGCCATATGGATTCAACTGTAAGGTTTTCGTAGTAAGAATTTGTCAGCGTCGACCCAACGTTATTGCTACTGAAATAAAGACACAGATGTAAAGAAAGTATTCATTTTGAGAACGTTAAGAACCTCTGCATTCGAGCGGGTTTGGGATTTTTGATCCAACAAATTGGACCTTCTCATCCCTTTCTTGGATAAAGCTTAAATATCTACCATTCCCTCAGTCAGTGTTTGATCCCTAGAGGGTCACTGCTCCTACTCACGAATGTCAATAATAATAATAATAATAATAATAATAATAATAATAATAATAATAATAATAATAATAATAATAATAATAATAATAATAATAATAATAATATTATTATTATTATTATTATTAATATTATTATTATTATTATTATTATTATTATTATTATTATTATTATTATTATTATTTGAGAATAAGAGGTGTTATAACAAAAACGAGAATTTATGATCTGTGCTGGCTTTCCTTGTACACCTGACTTGTTTACATATGTAAGGGTTTCCTTCCAGCTAATTAAGTATCGCCTGAATAGAGTCTCTCGTTAGAATGAAGACATTCACATTCACCGTGCAGTGAGAAATCTTTTTGTTGTCTTAATAGAGATTTTTCACTAACACCGATGCATAGTACCTGAACTCAGCCTCTAAGTATTGACATACACACCATCGGGGCCAGGAGCTAAAACTCGACCCTTGCAACCACAAATAAGTGAGTACACCTGTGTACTCATGTTCGTTATATTTCTCTGAAACGTTTTAGCATTTAGTTGTTTTTTTATGCTATGGTAATCAACTTTTGTATTAACAATATATTTCGTAAACTTTTGTACCATTTTGCATAATAAAGTATATTTTTATTTATGTATTACTGATGGGGTGGTAGTAGAAGTAGAATTTTCAAACATCTACAAGAAAAGTTTCCTTATTTTTCCATGAAGCCTTTTTCTTTAATTCTCCCAGTCTATGGTTTCCAAACACCTGCACCAACAGTCGGACGGAACTGCCCATCTAAAAAACAGAATAATAGAAAGTCAACCTCCGGCGAAGTTCCAGTATTCACTGCAGCAGTTAATGATACAGTTGATAATTTTATGCAAAACCTCGACAAACGAGAGATATTAAATTGAGAGGTTTAACATGATATAATAATTATTTTACAACGTGTTAACCTCCTGTGCAAGCACGAGAGAGATCCTCACCTTGTGTGTTTGTCCACCCACGACTTGTTGCACTGAATTTAAACGATGCGAATGATTTATTATGGGCATAAAATGCGGATGACTGAATCATATCAAGCGAGGAGCGGTGTGAAATGTGGGATACTCATTGTGTGTATGTGTGTGTGTGTGTGTGTGTGTGTGTGTGTGTGTGTGTGTGTGTGTGTGTGTATAGGTGATTATTCGTGTGTTTCAGTGTAATATGTCCTGTGTCCCATCCTTCAACTGACCCCTTGCCAGAATTACTCTCTCTGAGCCTCGTGGGCCCTGTCATACCCGTTCTCAAAATTATGTATAGGACCTGCTTCCACCATTTCGTCACCAAGGTCATTCCACTTCCTAACCTCCCTCAAACTGACGTCAGTGATACTCATTTGTATATAGCTTCCTCTGTTTCAATGTCTTCTGTTCCTTTCCTCTGTGTAGTCTGTCTCTCTTCGCTCTGCCAAGTCTTCTGAGTATCTTGTACGTCGTGATCATATCTGGCTCTCTATTCCCAATGTAGGATTTTGTATTCAATTATTCGCTCGTTTGCAATTTTCTATCCACTTCTTCCACCGTCTCCAGTATTAAATCACCTCTGTGTTCAACAAACATACATATATTAAACAAATATACATACTGATGTTTTGTATATGTGCCTTATTCCTCTAATCTTAGCTCCGGTACTTGTTTCGTAGGGAATATCTGGATTTTCGGTAATTTCTGAACATGTATTCACAAGTGAGGGCTCCATGCTGGTGCTGCATACTCTAGGATAGTTCTGACATACATCATATACAGGGTCCTGAAAGACTCTTTGTTTAGCTAACTGAATGCCGTTCTTAAGCTCGCCAGCCGTGCATAAGCTGCTGCGGTTATTCGACTGATGTTAGCCTCTGGTCACATGTTGTGTTTATTTACTTAGCTGAGTTTGCGGGTAATGATCTCCAGGCTTTCAACCCGTCTCTTAACTTTCGGTTAACTAACGTGATCTGTTTCCTCTTATCTGTCTTTCCCAGCTCCGTCATATTTACCTTTAATCTTGCTTTTGGCTCGATCCTTTGCTGGCCATCCCTAGTTCGTTTCTCTTTTCCGCTACCGTAATACTTCTTAATACTACAGGGACATTTCTTTACTGTCTCTATGGCTTACCTGGAGAAACCTCATCTGGTGCTTCCTCTTGCTGGCATCTTCTATGCTGAATAATCTGTCTTTGTCAACGGAACATTTTGCAAGTCCCTTTTCTAGGGACACGTTGTCAAAATCGTACATTCTTTGTATTTCGGGTCATTGTAGGTACCAGCCAGATGAAGCATTCCCTTACTTTCTATATTTTCTTTTAATATTTTGTTTGGTGGGGCTCATCACCAGAAATAAATATCTGAGTGCCATCTAACTAATATATGTGGTACAAAGAGATCTTAGGGAGACTCTGCTCGGGTATTTAAAAGAATATTCAGTCTTGTTCTTGCTTTTGTCAGTGTGGATCACATAGCTGTTCATGGGCTGTTTCAAGGCGCAGGAAACAATGTAATGTTAGGGTTGTATATTTTGTATATTTTTCAGATGCATTTACGGCACTTCTCTCTGTTACTTTTGGCTATTAATTATTTTTCTTATTACTAGATTAAAGAAGAATTATTTCTCTTTGGTAGACTGAAATTGTTTGCCCCTTAAATAAAAGAAAATCGCACCTAGTGAATTGGAATCTACGTGACTGTATGGTTTGATACCATTAGCAAATATTCTATAAAAAGATTTTATTGTGTTTAATTATTTTCAAGACTTGAATTGTGTCATCTCTAGGTAACCACCACCACCTCCATCATCACACCAATCACCACTCCAGCCACCACACCAACCACCACACCAATTACCACACCAATCACCACTCCAGCCACCGCACCAACTACCACACTAATTACCACACCAATCACCACTCCAGCCACCACACCAACCACCACACTAATTACCACACCAATCACCACTCCAACCACCACATCCACCACCACTCCAACCATTACCCCAATCACCACGCCAGCAATCATTCCAGCCATTACTCCCACCCATCATCTGTGCCGCCATCCCAACCTTCTTTCCTTCCGTCCTTATTTCCCACGTACACCACTTACACCACAGCCAGTAACACCAGCTACTACCATCGTAGTACCCGACACTACCACCATCGTAGTGTCCGACACAGCGACACTACCACCATCGTAGTGCCCGACACAGCGACACTACCACCATCGTAGTGCCCGACACAGCGGCACTACCACCATCGTAGCACCCAATCCTACCACCATCGTGGTATGCAGCACTACCACCATTCTAGTACGCGACACTACCATCATCACAGTACCCAATACTACCACCATCGTGGTACCCAGCACTACCTACCATCGTAGTACCAGACAATACCACCATTCTAGTAACAGACACTACCACCACCGTTGTACCAGACAATACCACCATTCTAGTACCAGATACTACCACCATCGTTGTACCAGACACTGCCACCATCGTAGTATCAGACACTACCACCTTCGTTGTACCAGACACTACCACAATTCTAGTACCAGACACTACCACCATCGTTGTACCAGACACTACCGCCATCGTAGTGTCAGACGCTACCACCATCGTAGTACCAGACACTACCACCATCGTTGTACCAGACACTACCACCATCGTTGTCCACCATCGTTGTACCAGACACTACCACCATCATTGTCCACCATCGTTGTACCAGACACTACCACCATCGTATTACGAGACATTACCACCATGGTAGTACCAGACACTACCACCACCGTTGTACCAGACACTACCATCATCGTTGTACCTGACACTACCACCATCATTGTCCACCATCGTTGTACCAGACACTACCACCATCGTATTACGAGACATTACCACCATGGTAGTACCAGACACTACCACCACCGTTGTACCAGACACTACCATCATCGTTGTACCTGACACTACCACCACCGTTGTACCAGACACTACCATCATCGTTGTACCTGACACTACCACCACCGTTGTACCAGACACTACCACCACCGTTGTGCCAGACACTACCACCATCGTAGTACCAGACACTACCACCATCGTAGTACTCGACACTACCTCCATCAGCATCAGCGTCACCTCTTCTACAGTCATTATCACACCATCTCTGCTAGTTTCATCACAATTACTATTAGCGCTACTTCCACCATCATCCCTACCACTATTATTCCTAACCTGTGTACAACAGCAATTCTTACCACCACGCCCATTACCAAGACTACCACCATTACTACC
>NC_091298.1:12440684-12478184 GCF_038502225.1 Cherax quadricarinatus | reverse complement strand
GACTTATTACCGTCCAGCGACTGATCACCAGTCAGTGGCTGGTCAACAGCAAGCGACTGATCATCAGGCAGCGGCTGATCGATAGTCGACTTATGGCTAAGCCAAAGAAAAGAGGAGGGAAACAATCAGGTGCAGCTCTAAAGACGGCTTGCACCAGGGCCTTCCGCCTGGCGTGCACGAAGAACCTACCTATCGCCCGGCGAATGACTAAGGCTGGAAGAGCCATTCCTTTAGAGGTTTATAGTTGGCCAAGTGACTCATGGACGATGATGCTCTTGTTACTCTACTTTGAATTCCTCCTCCTCCTCCTCCTCCTCCTCCTCCTCTTCCTCCTCTTCTCATCCTCCGTAACATTTTTCATGAGCGATGCTTAAAAAATATGTATGAATTGCTTTCTTAGGTGTCAACTAGTCATGACCTTCGTAGTTCCTCTCTGAAACTCTTTATTGGTTATTATACCACACCGAGAGATTTCTTGGAGCGTTGTCTTATTGGTGATCTTTCGGGAGATGAACTAAAGATAACATCAGCATGATGCTCCCGAACGATCCATTTTGAAGGTGTATTGAAAACAATATTCAAGGATGGTCTACTTGTAAAGTATTTCTTGGATAGTCAACTAAAGTTCTCACTCCTTTATGTTATATCTGGATAGGCAACTTGCGAGGATTTAAAAGTATTTAGACGTGGCAGAAAGCTAAAGAACAGGGAGTAAGTCACACCACGTAATCGTAGTTCCAAGAACTCAATATTCGAAGTAAATTACTAGACGGCAATCTTACTAAGTGAATATATATTGTTAGAAAAATTACATAGAATATGCATCCTAAGCCGTCTGTGTGTGTGTGTGTGTGTGTGTGTGTGTGTGTGTGTGTGTGTGTGTGTGTGTGTGTGTGTGTGTGTGTGTGTGTGTGTGTGTGTGTGTGTGTGTGTGTGTGTGTGTTTGTGTGTGTGTGCGTGTGCGTGTGTGTGTGTGTATTTATGTGTGTGTGTGTATGTGTGTGTGTGTGTGTGTGTGTGTGTGTGTGTGTGTGTGTGTGTGTTGTGTGTGTGTGTGTGTGTGTGTGTGTGTGTGTGTGTGTGTGTGTGTGTGTGTGTGTGTGTGTGTGTGTGTGTGTGTGTGTGTGTGTGTGTGTGTGTGTGTGTGTGTGTGTGTATGTGTGTGTGTGTGTGTGTGTGTATGTGTGTGTGTGTGTGTGTGTGTCTGTGTGTGTGTGTGTGTGTGTGTGTGTGTGTTTGTGTGTGTGCACTTCTCAGACTGTATTCCAGCAAACGTCTTGGTTTCTATTAGTGAACGTTTAGTCAAGCAAACTATATCTATAAACACTCTTCTCGTCCTTTTCCTTCCCTCTGCATCTCCCTCTTTCCTCCAGGGCTTAATATTCACCCCTCTTAATATGATTTATCATCACAGTAACGTTCCTCTTCATTCCCCTCTGTATCGTCTATTTATAATGTTTACTTACGTCGTAGTATTTGCTATGCAAACTATTGACAAAATCCATGCATGCATATCGTTATTATCTTGTGTATCGTTCTTATGTGTTGTTGTTTTTGTACTAAAAAAATATGTTGTCTGACCTATTTAGCAGATTCAGATAATTTGGTGCCTAATGCCACTGAGGTTGCAATTAATTTTTCTAACCCTTCCGTGGGAGTTCTTTGACGCTGGTGAAGGTCTCTTCAGCCTGGGATTTGGAATTATCCCCTTTTTTACCTGGACTAAATATGATTGTCTCCCATTCTGCAAGCGAATTAAGAACCTTACGAATTCAGCTCTTCTCTGTGAATGTTAAAGTACATAGAGTCAGGTTTTCTTTGAACACAAACCTAGTCTAGCCTTCCAAAATTTTCGGTTTAATTGGCCATCAAGACCAATGACCTAAAACCAAGTGGAGAAAAAGACTATTGCGGACAGGAAGTCTTTTCTTAGGCGGAACGTTTCAAAAAAGTTTCTCTCTGCTATTGTGCCGTCTTTTTTATTCTGTTTCCTTACAGTTTCTGTTACTCTTTATTATATTATACTATGATCACAGCGTCTTTCAAGTTGGAGACATAGCAGAGCTGGAAAATGTTCAGAGATCGTATATTACCCTCATAGTCAATAAATTGGAATCTCCTCGAACCACGTGGAACCACTCTTAGGAGTGAAGAAGAGAAAGATACCTGATAATACATACATGGAAGATACCTGAGGGCGTGGTCCCTAACCTGTACACGGCTATAACAGCTTACTGGAGTGAGAGATATGGAAAAAAAGTGAAGTGTAAAATAACCCAAGCGAAGCGCAAGCGGGCCACGAGTATACATGTATTTAGAAAACAATGGGTTAACATCTGAGAACCAAGACTTCAACATATTGCCAGCAGATCAGAAATACTACGGGAACGCATTCGGAAGTTGTCAAGCAGCTGGATATCTTCCTTCGGCAAATGCCGGATCAGCTGGGTTGCGATGACTGTGGGGAAGCCTGCGGACCGCTAGCACAAGCACCTTGGTTGACCATTCGGTCTTCAGGGAAGTCTGGTGTCAGGATGGGCTGCAGTGGCAACAGAGCCTTTGAAATCGGTAACACAGGTAAATACTAGGAAGCCCAAAGTCCCCTGGAAAATCATACAGCTGGAGGAGAATGGGAGGTAATCAGGTTCGTTCCTAGGAAGGGAAATGTAACTCCAATTCTTTAGATCATGCGCGCTTCACCAGCCAAAGGCACTTCCACCGGAGAGTTGATTAAGCGTCTTGCGTATCAATAAGGTCTTGTTGTCCCTCAGATACTTCGACTAAGAAAAGTCCTCATCGCTTCATTCATTAACAGTATGAAAAATACAAATCATAATACTTGAAGAAGAAACCCTTGACGACGTTTCGGTCTGCTTCTAACTTGAGAGTGGTTCGCAATGGACCGAAACGTCCTCTAAAATTTCCTCTCAGAATTGTGAGTTAGTTAAGAATCGAAAATATTATTATTATCAAGCTGCTTTTTATCGTGTAAATTTTTACTTTTTCAGTCATCATAACTCATATGTATTATATACTTTTTTTCCATGGTACAATTTTAGCTTGACAATAAACTTTATCTGGTGGTTTAATAAGACATATGTGCAACACATGCGTATGTTTATTGTGGAGACGTTTCTCCAACCCAGCACGGGAAATATCATTGAATTAATAGAGTCTCTGGTTGGCACAAAACATCCGGACAATAAACATATCGAAGTGAACGCTCGTGCCTTGTTTATCTGCTTGTCGTTGTTTGTGCAATTAATATATAGCATCCGTGTCGTGGTGTTTACTTCCTCATCTCTTTGGTTATCCAGGTTTCTCATTTCACAGCTGACTGTTCCCTCTGGTTTAGCTCACGGCGTTAACTAATGAGCCGTAATTGACACTACTTGCAGCTGAAAAGAAAACGAAATTGCAGTGAAAATTAAAATAACTAGTGAGGAAAAAAAAAGGAATCTCGTTAGCGAGAGAATGAGCTAGATTTCTGGTTGCGTAGCAATGTTTTGCGAGTGAATGTTTATTTTCATAATTGAAGATCAGTTTTGCTCTTGTTTATTCCGATTTTCTTCATTCTTAACTCACTTTTTCATAGCAATTCTAGTTTCCTAATGGATTATGTTCCACTTCGAAATTTCTTTAACTTTTGCTGGTTTTGTAATCGCTTAGTGTAAAGCTCAAGAGACAGCATCGTACATCGTACAAGAGTGACAGTGACATCATATACGGATATTAAATTTATTCCCTAAGTTTAATGCAATAGTTACAGGAGATATTAAATTTATTCCCTAAGTTTAATGCAATAGTTACAAGAGAAATTACTTTCATTCTAATAATAATATTCAAAGAGCACAAATATATGTTGAAAATGAAAGTGACGTCGAGAAGCAAGAAGTAGGTGAAGATTAAATAGTGGAAGAAGAAATTTAAAAAGGAGACAAAATCAGTCGAAATTTGTCCTATTGTTGTTAACATTTTATCAGTAATAATAATAATAATAATAATAATAATAATAATAATAATAATAATAATAATAATAATAATAATAATAATTACGCAAGGGCTGGCAATTTTCTTCTTTTTTCGTTGAATTGACTAAAATGAGTCCTCTATTTTCTTCAGTGTACATTGAGCTATAATATACAAAAAATACCCTCATGTAACTCAAATTACAGCAGGTACATGGTTGATTTTTATGTATTTAATGAATGCAGGAATGGACCCTTTTTTGTGTATCTACAAAACTGGTGCATAATTTAATTTCATGTGTTTAAAAAGCAAGCAACTGAACTCATGTATGTATTGTAAAGAGAAACTAGAGGAATAAATGGCTAGACACATTTATTCAGAAACGATTCATTATATATTAGACTATCTATCAACATCTAATTGCAATTAATGGTTTAGTCTACAAAATACGCGTGTATTATGCAGGAACTGACATGGATCACCTTCAACCAGTTTAAGAAATATTGTATACTTAGCTTCATATATTTTAATTTGTTTAATTTCAATTAAAAATGTTTGCTTACAGATGGTTGGCTACTTAATGAGGATCAATAAGGCTACATGCGACTTTTTTTTACCGCAAGTCAAGAATATTTTAATCCATTTAGAGATCAGTCCAAACCATGAGAATTCAGTGAGTGATATTCAGTTTATGGTATACAGAAACTCTTTATTTCTTAATAAAAGCAAAAAATATGAATGAATAAAATGTCAAACAATAACAGCAATAACAACAATAATAATAATACTCATAAAAATTAGTAATAATAATTATAGTAGAAGTAGTAATAATAATAATAATAATAACAATAATAATTATGGTAGAGGTAGTACGAGTGGTGGTAGTAGTAAATATTAATAGTAAATTCGATGCCAAAAATATTTCCTCAGTGCGTCACATCTTGAAGAGAGAACAAAAAAGCACAATACCGTGACTGGAACAATGCACAAATATCCCACACATAGGAAAGAGGAGCTTACGACGACGTTTCTGTACGACTTGGACCATTTACAAAGTCACACTTTGATTTTGTAAATGGTACAAATCGGACCGACACGTCGTCGTAAGGTTCTCTCCCCTCTGTGCGGGTTACTAGTGTACTGAAGAAAACATTCATCTATGGAATATAAAAATTACACATAAATTGGCCACTACTCAGATATAGTTTATTATTTGATGACTTTTTAACTGACGAAATCGTACTAACACGACTGCAAGAAAGTCACAAAACGGAGTAAGCACACCGGCCTGCGACTGGCTTGCCGTGGGTTCAATCCTCCACCCATTCTGTGATCTGAAGATATCTGTCTTCAGAATCCAGCGTCAATAAATAGTTTTTCGTTTTCCTTTAAATGACTGTTAAAAACTAAAATATACATGTTTGAAATACTCTTAAAAGTTCTTCATTTTTTGTTATTGAAATGCGATTACCATTTTTCCTGCAAATTATTGTTTACAGGGATGAAAAAAGTAATCAGGTCAGAAGAGTATACCCTGGATGCTTTTTGAGCACTTCATCCATTCACTGAATATTTTCTTCAAGTTCTTGGAACTGAGAACACAGTAACTCGCTGCCATCTAAACTACGACCTCAGCTATTGAAGACTTGTACTTGAAATTGTATACAGTGTTATAATGATGCAGCTGTAGTTGAAGTACATTAATCTTCGTTCTTGTATCTATAGTTAAGTCAACTACGTTGAAAATTTTATCTTCCAATGAACATGTATTCATTTCCAGTATGCTTCTATATTCGTATGTTTCTGTTTTTGATTTGTTAGGTGGGAATAGGATCTGCCTAGAATGGACCAGCAGGATTACTTTTGTATTTCTCTGTTCTTATCTGTGTCCTAATCTTTTTCCAGTATTTAATTGCTATGGTGTTGCCGAGATAGGTCTACTCTAATTCTCACTTTAAGAAAGTAATAATTGTACAATTGCTTAGATTTCAAGTTACGTTAACCTGGACTTTTTATTGTCAAGACCCAATTATTAATATTATATTAATTTTCGTGGGTGTAAGCAACGCTCTTGACTTTAAAGGCAATGAACTGTTAAGGTACCTCAACTCAATGCCCAACTCCGTATGAGATATACTATCAACCTCCAGGATACAAGCTACATGAGTCGACTGACACCCAGGTATCTTTTTCCCTGCTACATGAATAGGTGCACGGAGACTTTCTAATAGTCCCCACCCACTCAGGATTGAGCCCGAGTTCTTCGGTCATGAGCCTTCGGCTCCGTAAGTCGCTTGTCGACCAAGGTTAGCGGCAGGTGCACTCTGGGAGAACCAGTTTTTAACGGTGTTATTCTAGATAAATGGTTCAAAGAACCGACAAGTTGATAAATTAGACACCTGTGGAACACTTGGGTATCTTCCCTGTGGAAACGTGTCGCCACACAGTGGCTTCATCAGTCCAATACAAAGAAGAATGGTGAAGATCAGGAGTTTGAGGTAATCAAGCCTTCAGCCTGGAGTCGATGTTATCAGTCCATCAGTCAAGGTTGTAACAAAGGTACAGAAGAGAGGCTTCAATCAGTTGGATCAAGACTTATTCAGAATTATTCACCGTTTATTTCTCCTGACGTAGAAACTCTACCATCACGTTGTAGCCATAAGTTTGTGCAAAATATCAATGTTTCTTAAATGGGAACAAAAACCGAATGAAGACAGAGACACACTTGTATTTTTTGTTTTTCAAAAGAAGGGAATAAATGCAATTTATTTGTGCATATGTTTATTTCATGCGTATAATTTATATATAAGGCATATTTTTATGTATATATCTTCCCGCTGAACACATCTTAGTATGTCTCGTTTCGTAGCTCTACACAGCTCTTGAAGGTCTTCCTGAAGCTCTCCAGACTTCAGAACTGAAGTTCAGAAAGCCTCTTATATACATTGAAAAAAAAATATAATTAAAACACACGTAACAAAAAGAACTCCAGTCAAAGTTTCTGAAAAAACTGGAAAATAAAAATAGTTATTTTTTGTGTAAACTATTTTAATTTATTTCAGCCTACTAGTAATCACATAATAAGATCGTTTTTAATTTACATTACCTTCTCCTTTGACCTAAAGAGCAATACTTTCAGTGTTGAAGTTTTACTGTTATCCTTGACAATATTGTCACTGCCAGCTGTTATAAGTTCTTCCCGTTTAATATTTTACTTCAAGGATTCTTTATCAGAGCTCCTTGAAGTTTCATCTCTGAGGTGTTTCACGCTATTTAAAACACTAACACATTCAAAATACAATACCCATCAGGGACTGAAATGCCTCGCCACTGCTGCTTATAGTTACTAGATAGGCCTATGAAATGTAACACATGGTACGTTTCTCACACACTGTATACTTCATTTTGTATTTTTAGAAATATATAACAAAATAGCAACTACAGATTGTTGAGAGTGCTCCCCTTGTTGACTAATCCTCCAAAGCCGTATCCCAGTGTGGCCAGCAGGAGACACAACCACACACCCATTACTGACACACCACAAGACTTTATTATCATTTCATGCTCTTATGCATTCGCTTATATCTTTTTGTCAATTCATTTTTTTGTGATAATTTATTGAGTGAAGTTATTATGTTAGTGCAATTATGCTATGAGTATTATGATACTGTGAGTGCAGTTTCATGGTGAGTACAACTTGAAGAAACGGCAATTCAAATCTAATGTATAGTGAAGGGATTGATTTCCTCATCTCATACTGTCTCCAGTTTATAAACTCTGGATTGAACTGAAAAACCCATTGGTGGGCGAAACGTCTTCAAAATGAAGATACTCAAGTGGTGCTTATTTGTCCAATTAGCCAATTTTTCAGGATCGCACACTTACAACCAAAGAGACTTGGGAATGTATGTAACCCAAAAAAAGTTGTGATGCTGAATAAATTGTTAGTGTGTGTATGTATGACGTTGTTAATCAATTAGAATGAGGCAATATTACTGAAAAAAAACATTAAACATTGATAAGTGGATCATACAGGCGACCAGACGGTGAATCACAGCTTTTTCCTGTTGGTGGTCAGTATCACTTGCTTCGGTAAACAATAAATAGCGAGAAACTGCAATAAAATGATTTATTTATTTAGATCCAACAATTATACCATTTTTATTAGCAATAAAAATGAAGGTATTAAAATTAACAAGATAAAAATCATATGACAATAAAACTATTACATTATATTAATAATAAAGGAAATATTATTAAATATTATTTATGGCAATAATAATAATAATAATAACAATAATAATAATAATAATAATAATAATAATAATAATAATAATAATAATAATAATAAAAATAATAATAATAATAATAATAATAATATTATTATTATTATTATTATTATTATTATTATTATTAATTAATAAAATAATAAAATAGAAACAGAAATATATATATATATATATATATATATATATATATATATATATATATATATATATATATATATATATATATATATATATATATATATATATATATATATATATATATATATATATGTATATATATATATATATATATATATATATATATATATATATATATATATATAGATATATAGATATATATATATATATATATATATATTTATATATGTCGTGCCGAATATGTAAAACTGGTCAATTAGCAAGAACTCATTTAAAATTAAGTCCTTTCTAAAATTTTCTCCTATACGTTTAAAAATATATTTTTTTTATTAATGTTGATGTAAAAATTTATAATTTTGCACCAAAAGAATCTTAGAAAACTTACCTAACCTTATTATAACAAGAACAATTTATTTTAGCCTAACCCAACTAAATATATTTTAAATTTGTTTACAATAATTTAATACTAAACAAACACAGTGAAATATACTTTTTTCGTTAGGTTCAGAATAATTTGGGCGAAATTATTGCATACACAAATTTTCACTTGTCCTGTATGGCAAGATGAACGTTGCTGTTTAAGCCAAGATAGCAAGTTCTGCCTATTCGGCACGACATATATATATATATATATATATATATATATATATATATATATATATATATATATATATATATATATATATATATATATATATAAATATATATATATATATATATATATATATATATATATATATATATATATATATATATATATATATATATATATATATATATATATATATATATATATATATATATATATATATATATATATATATATATATATATATATATATATATATATATATATATATATATATACAAATATAACTCGCTCCACAATTAGGATATTAGCAATATATTTTTTATGACTGATTTGACATGAAGTCATAAAGCTGATATCTGCAGCATGTGATGATAATGTCAAATGACGGCACACTAGACAGTATTATGAGACTGTTGTCACTATGTCACTACCGTGACCGTAAGACAAGCATGACAATATAAGCTCACCCTGACGATGTAAGCCATATAATAAGCCAGAAACCCACGGTGACTATGAACCTTCCGTGGCTTTATAATTCTGCATCAAACGATAAACACACAGGGCAATCTTGACACATCTAAAAAAGAAAAAAAACCAAGCACAGGTTTTAGTGTGATAACCGGAGGCACTGTAGCGAGATAATATGACAAGCACGGAACTTCCACCTGACTGACCCTCACTGCCTTCTACCTGCCACCTGACAGACTGACACCCGGCCCATCCCCACACCACTGATGCTTGCATTGCTCGCCTTGTAATTAATAAAAAAATATGTACATGTGTGTGAAGTGCGAGGTTCTATGGGTGCGTTAATCTCTGAGAGACATTCATAAACACGTCAGGTTTTGAAAAGGGAAAATTATGAAGACTTGTATGGGGAATGTCCATTTTCTCCTCCTTTTCTTCTTCTTCTTCTTCTTCTTCTTCTTCTTCTTCTTCTTCTTCTTCTTCTTCTTCTTCTTCTTCTTCTTCTTCTTCTTTTTCTTCATCTTCTTCTTCTTCTTCTTCTTCTTCTTCTTCTTCTTCTTCTTCTTCTTCTTCTTCTTCTTCTTCTTCTTCTTCTTCTTCTTCTTCTTCTTCTTCTTCTTCTTCTTCTTCTTCTTCTTCTTCTTCTTCTTCTTCTTCTTCTTCTTCTTCTTCTTCTTCTTCTTCTTCTTCTTCTTCTTCTTCTTCTTCTTCTTCTTCTTCTTCTTCTTCTTCTTCTTCTTCCTCTTCTTCTTCTTCTTCATCTTCATCTTCTCCTTTTTCTTCTTCTTCTTCTTCTTCTTCTTCTTCTTCTTCTTCTTCTTCTTCTTCTTCTTCTTCTTCTTCTTCTTCTTCTTCTTCTTCTTCTTCTTCTTATTCTTCTTCTTCTTCTTCTTCTTCTTCTTTCATTTATTATTATTATCATCATCATTGTATTTTTGCAACTTTTTATCCCAATTATTATTATTGTTGTTGTTGACATCACAGTTGTGGAAGTGCTACACCTTGCAATGTACAAGGAACTCTCAAGCAGAGTGCTGGACACCTCATACTCCCAGGTAGAGTGCTGGTCACCTCATACTCCCAGGTAGAGTGCTGGTCACCTCATACTCCCAGGTAGAGTGCTGGTCACCTCATACTCAAAGGCAGAGTGCTAGTCACCTCATACTCCCAGGTAGAGTGCTGGTAACCTCATACTCCCAGGTAGAGTGCTGGTCACCTCATACTCCCAGGTAGAGTGCTGGTCACCTCATACTCCCAGGTAGAGTGCTGGTCACCTCATACTCCCAGGTAGAGTGCTGGTCACCTCATACTCAAAGGCAGAGTGCTAGTCACCTCATACTCCCAGGTCACCTCATACTCCCAGGTAGAGTGCTGGTAACCTCATACTCCCAGGTAGAGTGCTGGTCACCTCATACTCCCAGGTAGAGTGCTAGTCACCTCATACTCCCAGGTAGAGTGCTGGTCACCTCATACTCCCAGGTAGAGTGCTGGTCACCTCATATTCCCAGGCAGAGTGCTGGTCACCTCATACTCCCAGGTAGAGTGCTGGTCACCTCATACTCCCAGGTAGAGTGCTAGATACCTCATACTCCCAGGTAGAGTGCTGGTCACCTCATACTCCCAGGTAGAGTGCTGGTCACCTCATACTCCCAGGCAGAGTGCTAGTCACCTCATACTCCCAGGCAGAGTGCTGGTCACCTCATACTCCCAGGTAGAGTGCTGGTCACCTCATACTCCCAGGCAGAGTGCTAGTCACCTAATACTCCCAGGTAGAGTGCTGGTCACCTCATACTCCCAGGTAGAGTGCTGGTCACCTCATACTCCCACGTAGTGTGCTGGTCACCTCATACTCCCACGTAGAGTGCTGGTCACCTCATATTCTCAGGTAGAGTGCTAGTTACCTCATACTCCCACATAGAGTGCTGGTCACCTCATACTCCCACGTAGAGTGTTATTCACCTCATACTCCCACGTAGAGTGTTGGTCACCTCATACTCCCAGGTAGAATGCTTGTCACTTCATACTCCCAGGTAGAGTAGTAATCACCTCATACTCCCAGGTAGAGTGCTAGTCATCTTATGCTCCCAGGAAGAGTGCTGGTCACCTCATACTCCCAGGTAGAGTACTAGTCACCTCATACTCCCAGGCAGAGTGTTGGTAACTTCACGCACCCAGGCAGAGTGCTAATCACCTCATGCTCCCAGGCAGACTGCTGGTCACTTCACATTTCCAGGCAGGGTGCTGGTCACCTCATGCTCCCAGGCAGATTGCTGGCCACCTCATATTCCCA
Source organism: Cherax quadricarinatus (assembly GCF_038502225.1). Classification (NCBI taxonomy): domain Eukaryota; kingdom Metazoa; phylum Arthropoda; class Malacostraca; order Decapoda; family Parastacidae; genus Cherax; species Cherax quadricarinatus. The sequence continues at coordinate 12,466,438 of NC_091298.1, read as the reverse complement.
GGTAGAGTGCTGGTCACCTCATACTCCCAGGTAGAGTACTAGTCACCTCATACTCCCAGGCAGAGTGTTGGTAACTTCATGCTCCCAGCAGAGTGCTAATCACCTCATGCTCCCAGGCAGAGTGCTGGTCACTTCACGTTTCCAGGCAGAGTGCTGGTCACCTTATGCTCCCAGGCAGAGTGCTGGCCACCTCATTCTCCCAGGTAGAATATTGGCCACCTCATGCTCCAAGGCAAAGTACTGGTCACCTCATGCTCCCAGAGTGCTGATTACCAACCTGATGTGAATGCATTTTCCCTTTAAATCAGGTTTTTTTTTCCCGAGTGCTTCGGTATGTCTACTTTATGGCTGGAATTTTTATTCTAACTAGGATTTTTTGTTCGTTGCGCTCAGGCAATCAAATTAATTCTTTGATCTTTGTACATTAGTATTATTATAATTTTTTTTTCGTAGCGCTACTTTCATTACCCTTTGGTGTTATCTTCTCTATTATTTAAATGCTACCTACTTTTTGCCTCAATGTAGGTTAGGTTAGGTAAGGTTTGTCAGGAAACAGGACAATTATTTCCCGACGCGGGTCTTAGAGGCCTTCCGCTGGCTTACCGGTCCACCCTATTAAAAATTATGGTTATGATTATAACCATTTATTATTTTTTATTATTTTTTGCCTCAGTGAGTCCTTCTTTTAACATAAGTGCTACCTACTTTTTGTGCAAACGATTTGTTGCATAGAAAATAGAGTTCAAAGTTATTATTATTATTATTATTGTTATTATTATTATTATTGTTATTATTATTATTATTATTATTATTATTATTATTATTATTATTATTATTATTATTATTATTATTATTATTATTATTATTATTATTATTATTATTATTATAAGCAAACGAAAGCGTTTAATCCGATACGTTTGTGAGTCGAGGACCTCCTATGTTACAGTGTCTTGTTATTCTCACAATTCTGTTTTATGTATGTTATATCTTGTTAGGTAAAGGGAAACATGTACAATTAATACGACATTTTATTGTGGCAACGTTTCGCTCACCAGGAGCTTTGTTAAGCCGTTACGAACAATACATGGTTACAGAGGGTATATATAGGTATTTGAGTGATATGTCAAAGCATAATATAGGAAGTAGTAGTAGTGGTAGTGGTAGTAGTAGTGGTAGTAGTAGTAGTAGTAGTAGTAGTAGTAGTAGTAGTAGTAGTAGTAGTAGTAGTAGTAGTAGTAGTAGTAGTAGTAGCAGTAGTAGTAGTAGCAGTAATAGTATTTGTAGTAGTATTATTGTCTTGTTCTTGTCGGTATATAACCTTCTCACGTATATCATTTGTCTCATGAATACTTGCGTACACCGTCTGCTAGTTCCGGTTTGTATTATGTTTTGGAATTATGGTTACTCTTGTAAAAAAATATTATCTTAAGTCTGTCTGCTCAGGCAAAATATTTTTGACATAACAGAGGTCCCAGCCTCTTTTTGAGATTCATTCAACATATTTTGTTTTATATGAAACACTAATTAAAAAATAAAAACAGATACTAGATGTGTGCAAGGCAGCTTACATATTTTATGAAATGTGTAAGTTAACAGGAAAGGACTCACTTTAAAGAACAGAAAGGCACAAGTGACAGGAACAATTCACTTGATAATATAGTTTTTTTAATTATTAAAACTTTTAACAAAATACTGGTATAGTTAAGAAAAAAAATATAGAGAGGTGTGACGACCGGCAGGGTAGGAGGTGAGTGGGTGGAGGAGTTGTTCTCCGGGTCGACCAGCCTCCAGAGCATGTAAGCGTCTCCAGCAAGCCCTGAGCCGCAAGTCAAAATGGCCGATGCTAGTAGGTAGAGCGCTTCTCTTCTCTCTGCTTCGACCGCTGGCTTCTCCTGTGATCTGCTCTTTCCTCCATCCTTCCTTGGAGTTTTAGGAAACGACGATCAAAGATGTGGTGCTTCATGTCATCTCTGGTCGTGGCCGCTGCTGGTGGGAGTAAAGGGTGACACAGAGGCTAGCAATTATTTTCTAGAGAGGCCCAGTCTTTGGACTCATTATGTGCCTCTATAATCTTTGGACTACCACCCTCAGGATGGGTTATGGGGTGCATAGTAAAGACATTAAATGAACTGTTAATTAGACATTGGGTATCTCTGTCGATTGCTTTCTGCAGTTCTGGATAAAAAAAGTGGATGAAATAGCTGCTTCAAGAATACTCATATACTAATAGATTCATTCCACTTAGATATACACGACTTTTGTGTATAAAAATATTCCTGCAGAGGTTAATATTATCTCTCACCGATGTAATATCCTAAATATAAGCATTTCTTAAAAATAACGGGAACTATTTATTTTAGTATTATCTTCCTACGATTGTTGTATACATGTTTCTTAATCCTTCTTACATAAAAGACTTATAACTATCACGTAACAAACTGACCATATCACCATGAGACACTCCTTGCTTCTACAACTTGCCTCTACAAAAACAATGTGTACTTGTGTCTGCATTAGAATTGATAGACAGCACATGTTACACTCCACTACGTGAGGCCTGCTAGGCTGGTCATGTTAGATACATCCCTCCCTCTCACTCTCCATGCAGGGGCGCTCTCAGCACAGGTAAGCCAGTGGTCGCTGGTGCCGTGACCTGCCAAAGGGCCATTAGCTACCCACTCTATCTTTCACAGTCTTGCTCTGTCCCGGTTACATGCTGGCACTGCTGAACATGTATTATGACAGAGGCTTGTGTCAAGGTTTTTGTCTGCGAATCAACTAACAACAAACGTTCTTTTAGGGCTTACTGCAAATTAAGTCGCATACCTTAAAATATAACCCAGTTCCCGTGTTAAGCACATTTTTCGCTGGTGCTGTTTACATGTAGGAACGAAGCGATCCTGGGAAGTCCCACCTTCATACATAAAACGCATCTCTTTATTCCGGCAGCTGGATTAACAACACTACTTGCCTAAGTGGTTTATCTCATTCACACCTCGAATAATCCACTCTCTGCCTCACCTGTGTCCTGTCTCGTCACCTGCGCTTGTAAACAAACTTTCATTAAGGTAAACCCTAAATTTTTCTTCATTACTAACAAAGGTCCGGCTCAGAGCGTGTTGGATCTCAGTCCTGATACAGGAAGTTGGAAAAAAAAGTGAGTTGGAGGTGTGTCTGTTTACCCGGAAAGACAGGAAAGACCTGTATGACTAGAAACGCGTCTATCTACCTGAAAGGACAGGTAGGAAGTTCCTTGAAGATCTGTCTCCCTTCCCAGAAAGACTCAAGAAAGCCCGAAAACGCGTCTGCCTACTCTGGACTTGAGCGAGGAGATCGAATGCAGTGTTTTTCACATCATGCTCAGAGGTTCTCCAGGAATTTCACATCGGGATGCTCCGCACAGTATTTTAAAAAATTGAGGAACTCTTTGGCAAAGTACTAAATTATTACTTTTTAATAAGCATTGAACTAAAATTGTTCTTGAGGACATTGCAGTTGCATGTAATAAAGGACGTAGGATTTTCTTTACCGTAACCAAATAAGTATGCTTATAGACTGTTTGAAAATGAGGATATTTTGATACACCAGGAGTGATGGGGATAAGTTGGTACTTACTAAAGGCGTTTGAGGATATTTTGATTCATCCAGAGTGATAGGGATAAGTTGGAACTTACTACAGGCGTTTGAGGATATTTTGATACATCCAGAGTGATAAGGATAAGTTGGAACTTACTAAAAGCGTTTGAGGATATTTTGATACATCCAGAGTGATAAGGATAAGTTGGAACTTACTACAGGCGTTTGAGGATATTTTGATACATCCAGAGTGATAAGGATAAGTTGGAACTTACTACAGGCGTTTGAGGATATTTTGATACACCAGGAGTGATGGGGATAAGTTGGTACTTACTAAAGGCGTTTGAGGATATTTTGATACATCCAGAGTGATAAGGATAAGTTGGAACTTACTACAGGCGTTTGAGGATATTTTGATACATCCAGAGTGATAGGGATAAGTTGGAACTTACTACAGGCGTTTGAGGATATTTTGATACACCCAAAGTAACAGGGATAAGTTGGAACTTACTGAAGGCGTTTTAGGATATTTTGATACATCCAGAGTGATAGGGATAAGTTGGAACTTACTAAAGGCGTCTGAATAATATTTGAGTTTCACAGATACGACGGATCACTCTAGATATGTTTGAGTGTTAGGAATAGGTTAGAATTTAAAGGAAGAATCAGCTTGAATATGATTTGTGGTGGTAACAGTTCCACTTGCCAGTTAGAACTTGGCAGTGATTTGATTCTATTTTTTTTTAACTTTGATCAAGGCAAAGATATTAGTTTGTAGGTCCGCAGACCTTGAAAACAACAATGCGAATCCTCCGGATTCCTTAAATTTTAATTCGTAATTTAACATCATTGTGAATATTTACTTTTATATTACGTAACCTTTCAGGAGACAAACTCCGATCAAAAGTATATTTATTGATAGTGAAATGTTGTGAAAAATCCTCTCGTCAAGCAATTGTTATAATAATTTAGCAAGCACCAAAGTCTTGTGAGTCACAACTTTATTTTAAAGTAAAAATTACGGTATCCACATTAAATATTTTAATTCTTTGGTATCGACCAAATAATTTTATTGTTGCTCAATAATCATGAATCCCGTTCGACCTGAATTTTAAATTATTTTATTTCCTTCCTGTGATATAAACTTCAGACATGATATCAGGAATGGAACTGCAGTAATTCTTGACACATAGAAAGTGAGTAAATCCAAAATATAAGTGGATCTGCATGTCAAGTTTCACAGTTAGAAAACGTAAGCAGCAAAAATGTTTTTTTCGGTGTGAAGACAAAGACACAAGTTGCAGAACAATAAATGCTTGTTTTGCAACTTGTGTCTTCGTATTCATACTTTTGAGGAATACGTCATTTCATCATCAAAGAATATATCTGTTATTATCCGGGCAGATTCTCAAGTTTCAAGAAATACGACGGACGTGTAACTAAAGTCACGAGCAAGCATGGAGGCACACCGAGAGGTAAGTGCCAAAGTAATTGTAATGTTCAGTATGATTATGTATCGAAATGTACCGACGAATGACATTTTCAACGTCAAGTTTGTAATACTAGTATTGTCTGTATTATGATTGTTATTATTGCTATTATATTTTTTTCAACAAACGGGCCGTATCCCACCAAGGCAGAGTGACCTAAAAAGAAAAAAAAAACACGACAGTTTCTCTATTATTATTATTATAATTATTATTATTATTATTATTATTATTATTATTATTATTATTATTACTATTATTATTATTATTATTATTATTATTATTATTATTATTATTATTATTATTATTATTATTATTATTACTAATAGTATATTCACGAGGAAGCGCTAAGCCCGTAGAGGTCACGCAGTATCTGGGGAATGGAAAGCATTTGTGTTTGTCCGATTATGAAGACAACTCTAATTCCTTGGCTCAAAAACTTTTCACCAGCCCCAAGAAATGTTTCTATCCCTACACTTGAAGGAATTAACCGGCTGAATATTCGCTATTGATTCACCAAAGACGGAGAAGACGTCTACCTATGGGATGGGTAAATACTGATTCTTGTTTTTTTTTTTTCAACTGGACGTTAGTCTTACTATTGTTTCTTCTCTTCTGAAAAGTAATGGAATTTTTATATACGTTTCTCTAATCTAGAAATATATCAATATTTATACAGTTTTTCTCTGATCTGAGAGGCACTTAAATCCTTAACTTCACCATTATTTTTCAGTTATTGCAGAGAATACAACAATTTAAGAACCAAAATTGTTATATAATGCTGACAAAATTACTTTTTTTTAAATTTAGTTAAGCAGTATTTAGATAAAATAATGAAAAAGCTGTGTTTGGTTTGCAGTAATTGTTATACAAAAACGTAATCGACAAATGGAAAGATCTAATTCTAAATCTATAATAGGATACAAATTCTAAGTAGTAAAAATTGCCTGACATTCTATTTACAACTAGTGTCTGCAAAAGTCTGGTTTTTTGTTTGGTTTAAAGCCTATCGACTACCTGAGGGTCATTAACGATGCATTTTACTTGTATTAAACCCGCAAAGGCTATTTTAATCAATAATATAAGAATTAAGGTAAACTCTCACTGATTATACACTGACAGATAGATACACTTCTCTAGGAGTATATTAACAGTGTATTATACTCTGGTCAACAAAGAATCTTGCCTGAAAATCAGCATCATTGACGCTAAGCAACAATGCGCAGAGTAAAATACAATGTTAATTTTCTGTAGATAATGCTATTAAAGCTTTCCTTTTCAACAGCTGTGCAAATGTCCTCATATATAACTGATGAGAAGTTAATTCAGATGCTGGTAGCCAGCGCAAAAGCTGAGGAAGTATTGATGAGATGTTTACCCAATGTTGGTAGCCAACGCCAATCTGAGAAAATACTGGTGAGATGCTTAACGTGTGCTTACTGACCAACGCCAGTCAAACTCAGGACTGGTGAGATGTTCGCCAGATGCTTTGTAAATAACGCAGAGCAAATAATATTTTCCGGATAAACTTGGATGATAGCCAGAGTGTATCATGTTAACAAAAATCTGTGTCCCAGGGTGTTAACCACGTCGCTGGTTCAACTGTAGAATTATAATGCGGTGTTTAACACATGTTAGTAGCTACCCAAACAAAGTTCGGTTTTGCACTAATTCTTGCATTTCAGTTATCTCTAGGTTATCACCTTTATTGCTTTAAGAATTTGCAATATTAATTGTCACTGTATCATTAGCATCAATGCTGTTAATAAATAATATTATTATAATTATCACAATACCATTATGATTATCATGATTGGTAAAAATGGTAACTGAAACGATAAGCCGCTGGGGAAAAAAAAGGACACAAAATACCAACACTTGTACATTTAATTGAAAACGTTTCAGCACATGAGTTTGTAAAGTGAGTGGCATTGAGGTGTGGTAACTGAATGATCTTGTGTACCTTTAAACTTATTTGGGCAAATATTGAAGTGAGAAGAGTTGAGCCTCGCGCATCCATTTTTCTCTAACTAGTTTTATACCTTCCCAAGATCCTTCAATGACCTAACCTCATCGTCGCTTAGGTGCTTCCCTGATTATCTAAGCTCATGTCTTCCTACTCGTATTTGCATTTAGCGTGACCAAAGTTCCAGATCTGGAACGTTTCAAAAAAAGTACTAGTGTATGCAATTTGTGACTTTCTCCAGTAACATAAATAATTAAAAAATAGAGTGGTTACTTAATATTTTTATGTGTAAGCTAAAGTAACTCGTTGATCTGGCCCTGATCCACCAGTAGGTCTGGTCAAGGACTGGGCAGCGGGGGCATTGACCCCCGGAACACCCCCCCACCCTAGGGAATATAATTGAAAGCTTTTGATTTTTTAGGTAAAAGGACACAAGAGCGGAACTTTGTCACAATAAAATGTCACATTAGTTGCGCTTGTGCCCTTTTATCTAACATATTGTCAGTAATTCTACCAACATTATTACAGTTTATGTTTTATTTATCACATGCTGGGGTATATGACACGAAAGGTGCGTGTCTCTCAGTGTATATAAGTTTTGTGTGTGTGTGTGTGTGTGTGTGTGTGTGTGTGTGTGTGTGTGTGTGTGTGTGTGTGTGTGTGTGTGTGTGTGTGTGTGTGTGTGTGTGTGTGTGTTTGTGTGTGTATACTCACCTAATTGTACTCACCTAATTGTGGTTGCAGGGGTCGAGACTCAGCTCCTGGCCCCGCCTCTTCACTGATCGCTACTAGGTCCTCTCCCTGTGTGTGTGTGTGTGTGTGTGTATGTGTGTGTGTGTGTGTGTGTGTGTGTGTGTGTGTGTGTGTATGTGTGTGTGTGTGTGTGTGTGTGTGTGTGTGTGTGTGTGTGTGTATGTGTGTGTGTTTTTGTGTGTGTGTGTGTGTGCGTGCGTGTGTGTGTGTATGTGCGTGCGTGTGCGTCCATGAGTGCGTGTGCGTGCAACACGACAATATCCAACGATGACAGGAACGTTGGAAGGATATGTCAGTTATGTCATTAAAGCTTTGTCGGACAACTTACCCTCTTCTCCAATCACTGAGTTTAGAGCATGTTCATGTTTTTCATCGCCATATTCCCAATGGTCAGCGGGGGAATATTGCCAACATTACCCGCATTGCTGTAGTACGTCATATTGCGAATAATACGATTATTGTTCTCAATTAATACCGAACATCAATGCCGTTTTACCGTTCTCACACAAAACAGGTGAGGATACCAGGCCGAGGTATCTTCGGGTATTATAATAGTATATTGTGTTGTAATTAATGCTAAATTTGCTTCAAGCATGATTTTCCGACTTTGAATGATAGAATTTCAATTAGAAGTGTGCACTGAAATTAGTATTAACAAGTTGGGCATATCTAGTAATTCCTCCTTAAGTATTTAATGGAGCTGTTTAACTATCACACACAGATGGTAGGCAGTAATAACCTCCACGACCAGCTATCCTCTTTATTTTCTTATATCAGGAAAAAATAACGACTGAAATCCATGAATTAAATTAAATCAGTTCATTTTACTTAAGTAAAGAACGAAACTAAAAACTAAAATATATATTCAAAGGAGTAATACAAAAAATAGTCTGTGTTCAAATCAATTTATAAATCTCCTTTCAAATCTGATTACAAATCTATTTGCAAGTGCATTTATAAATAGTTATAAAAGTCATATTATTAATCAATTTGCAATTCTTCTCATAAACCTATTTACAAGTACATTTACAAATATTCTGTTATGAACAACAATAAATTAAAATAAAAGGGTCATGGCCACAAAGAATATAATAAGGTTCTAGATTTCGGCGAAATATAAAAAGAGATGTTCTTCTGGAACAATGAATTGTTTACCATCAGAGATTTTGTACAATGCACAATGCATTCGTAATAAATGTTGGTGGCGTATGAAACAGCCTTCGTTTGTAAATAAATAATTTTAAGACCTCTCCCAGTATTTCCACACTCTCCGTGAAATTATTTAGACACAGGATATAAAGATACAAGTTACGTAGCGAAAATATCCCAGACTGAGTAGGGATAAGTTAACATTAAAGCCTACTAAGCCTAAGTTAAGAAAAGCATGAACATATATAACACTACCAAACCTAAGATAACCTCAGCTTGAGCATAAATAAGATTACCAGGTCTAACATAAACTAAATTTGATAACGTATAAGCCTTCCAGGGCGACCTCAGCTTGAGCAAAGATAAGCCTATGAAGCCTAAGGTAACCTCAGTTTGAACGCATATAAACCTACCAAACCTAAGATAACCTCGATTTGGGCACTTATAAAGCTATCAAACCTAAGGTAACTTCAGCTTGATCATAGAGGAACCTTTCTGTTGTGTTATCACGACTGTCCTCTTTTGAAAATAGGGAAATCTAGATATTAAGATGACTTGTACCATCTATGTAAAACCAAAAACATACACATTCAGCCAATACAGTTAAAAAATATATTTAAACTGTAACGAATTTAGATATAATATGTACAGACACATTAAAAAAATCTTCAGTAATACGTATGTTAATCTGGTTTCAGCCATGAGAGCCGTTCAAAGCAAGTATGAGATATCTATGACCGAGAAATTACAGTACGACTTTAACGACATGACACTGTCCATAATCTACAAGGCGAAAATAGAAGATAATACATATAAGCCTGAATATACACAATAATGTGCCACTACAAACACGGAATGAAGGAGACTTTATGGATCACTGCCTTCAACACAAGCTGTAAACCGAAGTTAGGTCTGGGTAAGCCAGCAACAGTGTGTGAATACAAAGACTGTCCAAACTAATGTGATGAAAGATGACTAAAACAAACCGGATGCAATTACAGAATCACACATATGTAACATTAGTTGAAAAACTCATACACACACACACACACACACACACACACACACACACACACACACACACACACACACACACACACACACACACACACACACACACACACACACACACACACACACACAGCTGGAGGATCAGGCGCATATAACAGGGAGGGCACTGCAATGGATCAGGGAATACCTGACAGGGAGGCAGCAACGAGTCATGGTACGTGAAGAGGTATCACAGTGGGAGCCTGTGACGAGCGGGGTCCCACAGGGGTCAGTTCTAGGGCCAGTGCTATTTTTGATATATAGCACTGGCCCTAGAACTGACCCCTGTGGGACCCCGCTCGTCACAGGCGCCCACTGTGATACCTCTTCACGTACCATGACTCGTTGCTGCCTCACTGTCAGGTATTCCCTGATCCATTGCAGTGCCCTCCCTGTTACATGCGCCTGATCCTCCAGCTGTGTGTGTGTGTGTGTGTGTGTGTGTGTGTGTGTGTACTCACCTAGTTGTACTCACCTAGTTGAGGTTGCGGGGGTCGAGTCCGAGCTCCTGGCCCCGCCTCTTCACTGATCGCTACTAGGTCACTCTCCCTGAGCCGTGAGCTTTGTCGTACCTCTGCTTAAAGCTATGTATGGATCCTGCCTCCACTACATCGCTTCCCAAACTATTCCACTTACTGACTACTCTGTGGCTGAAGAAATACTTCCTAACATCCCTGTGATTCATCTGTGTCTTTAGCTTCCAACTGTGTCCCCTTGTTACTGTGTCCAATCTCTGGAACATCATGTTTTTGTCCACCTTGTCAATTCCTCTCAGTATTTTGTATGTCGTTATCATGTCCCCCCTATCTCTCCTGTCCTCCAGTGTCGTCAGGTTGATTTCCCTTAACCTCTCCTCGTAGGACATACCTCTTAGCTCTGGGACTAGTCTTGTTGCAAACCTTTGCACTTTCTCTAGTTTCTTTACGTGCTTGGCTAGGTGTGGGTTCCAAACTGGTGCCGCATACTCCAATATGGGCCTAACGTATACGGTGTACAGGGTCCTGAACGATTCCTTATTAAGATGTCGGAATGCTGTTCTGAGGTTTGCTAGGCGCCCATATGCTGCAGCAGTTATTTGGTTGATGTGCGCTTCAGGAGATGTGCCTGGTGTTATACTCACCCCAAGATCTTTTTCCTTGAGTGAGGTTTGTAGTCTCTGACCCCCTAGACTGTACTCCGTCTGCGGCCTTCTTTGCCCTTCCCCAATCTTCATGACTTTGCACTTGGTGGGATTGAACTCCAGGAGCCAATTGCTGGACCAGTTCTGCAGCCTGTCCAGATCCCTTTGTAGTTCTGCCTGGTCTTCGATCGAGTGTATTCTTCTCATCAACTTCACGTCATCTGCAAACAGGGACACCTCAGAGTCTATTCCTTCCGTCATGTCGTTCACAAATACCAGAAACAGCACTGGTCCTAGGACTGACCCCTGCGGGACCCCGCTGGTCACAGGTGCCCACTCTGACACCTCGCCACGTACCATGACTCGCTGCTGTCTTCCTGACAAGTATTCCCTGATCCATTGTAGTGCCTTCCCTGTTATCCCTGCTTGGTCCTCCAGTTTTTGCACCAATCTCTTGTGTGGAACTGTGTCAAACGCCTTCTTGCAGTCCAAGAAAATGCAATCCACCCACCCCTCTCTCTCTTGTCTTACTGCTGTCACCATGTCATAGAACTCCAGTAGGTTTGTGACACAGGATTTCCCGTCCCTGAAACCATGCTGGCTGCTGTTGATGAGATCATTCCTTTCTAGGTGTTCCACCACTCTTCTCCTGATAATCTTCTCCATGATTTTGCATACTATACATGTCAGTGACACTGGTCTGTAGTTTAATGCTTCATGTCTGTCTCCTTTTTTAAAGATTGGGACTACATTTGCTGTCTTCCATGCCTCAGGCAATCTCCCTGTTTCGATAGATGTATTGAATATTGTTGTTAGGGGTACACATAGCGCCTCTGCTCCCTCTCTCAATACCCATGGGGAGATGTTATCTGGCCCCATTGCCTTTGAGGTATCTAGCTCACTCAGAAGCCTCTTCACTTCTTCCTCGGTTGTGTGCACTGTGTCCAGCACTTGGTGGTGTGCCCCACCTCTCCGTCTTTCTGGAGTCCCTTCTGTCTCCTCTGTGAACACTTCTTTGAATCTCTTGTTGAGTTCTTCACATACTTCCCGGTCATTTCCTGTTGTCTCTCCTCCTTCCTTCCTTAGCCTGATTACCTGGTCCTTGACTGTTGTTTTCCTCCTGATGTGGCTGTACAACAGTTTCGGGTCAGATTTGGCTTTCGCTGCTATGTCATTTTCATATTGTCTTTGGGCCTCCCTTCTTATCTGTGCATATTCATTTCTGGCTCTACGACTGTTCTCCTTATTCTCCTGGGTCCTTTGCCTTCTATATTTCTTCCATTCCCTAGCACACTTGGTTTTTGCCTCCCTGCACCTTTGGGTAAACCATGGGCTCATCCTGGCTTTTTCATTACTCCTGTTACCCTTGGGTACAAACCTCTCCTCAGCCTCCTTGCATTTTATTGCTACATATTCCATCATCTCATTAACTGGTTTCCCTGCCAGTTCTCTGTCCCACTGAACCCCATTCAGGTAGTTCCTCATTCCTGTGTAGTCCCCTTTCTTGTAGTTTGGCTTCATTCGTCCTGGCCTTCCTGCTTCTCCCTCCACTTGTAGCTCTACTGTGTATTCGAAGCTTACAACCACATGGTCACTGGCCCCAAGGGGTCTTTCATATGTGATGTCCTCGATATCTGCACTACTGAAGGTGAATACTAAGTCCAGCCTTGCTGGTTCATCCTCTCCTCTCTCTCTTGTAGTGTCCCTTACGTGTTGGTACATGAAGTTCTCCAGTACCACCTCCATCATCTTAGCCCTCCAAGTATCTTGGCCCCAATGTGGGTCCAAGTTCTCCCAATCTATCTCCTTGTGGTTAAAGTCACCCATGATCAGGAGCTTTGCCCTGCATGCATGAGCTCTTCTGGCCACTCTAGCCAGTGTGTCAACCATCGCTCTATTGCTCTCGTCGTACTCTTGCCTTGGCCTCCTGCTGTTCTGTGGTGGGTTATACATCACTGCTATTACCACCTTGGGACCTCCAGAGTGAAGTGTTCCCACTATGTAATCACTTTCTTCTCCGCTATCTTCTCTCTCCAGCTCATCAAAATTCCAGCGATTTTTGATCAGCAACGCCACTCCTCCACCCCCCCTGTTCCCTCTGTCTTTCCTCAGGATTTGGTATCCCGTTGGAAAGATGGCATCTGTTATCATACCTGTAAGCTTGGTTTCTGTGAGAGCTATGATGTCCGGTGATGCTTCTTTGACTCTTTCTTGCCACTCCTCCCACTTATTTGTTATTCCATCAGCGTTTGTGTACCATACCTTCAGTTTCCTTTCCAACACTGTGGTTTGGGGGGCCTGTGAGGGTGGGAGACCTGGTGGCATACTGTGGGGTTCTATAGCTTGGTGTTGGGTGGAGGCTGTGGGTATGGATTGTAGGGTGTGTTGGGATGGTGTGATAGGTTGTATGGTTCTGAGAGTAGTTGTGTGTGTGCTTGTGTGTGTGTGTGTGTGTGTGTGTGTGTGTGTGTGTGTGTGTGTGTGTGTGTGTGTGTGTGTGTGTGTGTGTGTGTGTATGAGTTTTTCAACTAATGTTACATATGTGTGATTCTGTAATTGCATCCGGTTTGTTTTAGTCATCTTTCATCACATTAGTTTGGACAGTCTTTGTATTCACACACTGTTGCTGGCTTACCCAGACCTAACTCTGAAGTGTCCCTATTCGCAGATGATGTGAAGTTGATGAGAAGAATTAAATCGGATGAGGATGAGGCAGGACTGCAAAGAGACCTGGACAGGCTAGACATGTGGTCCAGAAACTGGCTTCTCGAATTCAATCCTGCCAAATGCAAAGTCATGACGATTGGGGAGGGGCAAAGAAGACCGCAGACAGAGTATAGGCTAGGTGGACAAAGACTACAGACCTCACTCAGGGAGAAAGACCTCGGGGTGACCATAACACCGAGCACGTCACCGGAGGCACACATCAACCAAATAACTGCTGCAGCATACGGGCGCCTGGCAAACCTGAGAACAGCGTTCCGATACCTTAATAAGGAATCGTTCAAGACACTGTACACTGTGTATGTTAGGCCCATACTGGAGTATGCAGCACCAGTCTGGAACCCACACCTGGTCAAGCACGTCAAGAAGTTAGAGAAAGTACAAAGGTTTGCAACAAGGCTAGTCCCAGAGCTCAGGGGAATGTCGTACGAGGAAAGGTTGAGGGAAATCGGACTGACGACACTGGAGGACAGAAGGGTCAGGGGAGACATGATAACGACATACAAGATACTGCGGGGAATAGACAAGGTGGACAGAGATAGGATGTTCCAGAGAGGGGACACAGGGACAAGGGGTCACAACTGGAAGCTGAAGACTCAGACGAGTCACAAGGAAGTATTTCTTCAGTCATAGAGTCGTCAGGAAGTGGAATAGCCTAGGAAGTGAAGTAGTGGAGGCAGGAACCATACATAGATTTAAGAAGAGGTATGATAAAGCTCAGGAAGCAGAGAGAGAGAGAACCTAGTAGCAATCAGAGAAGAGGCGGGGCCAAGAGCTGAGTCTCGACCCCTGCAACCACAATTAGGTGAGTACATACACACACACACACACACACACACACACACACACACACACACACACACACACACACACACACACACACACACACACACACACACACACACACATATATATATATATATATATATATATATATATATATATATATATATATATATATATATATAAATGACCGTTTACGAAATTATACATTTTATGAAAACACACCGTTGTCTAATTTTTTCACTCTATGATCTGCATAATATTTACACCATGCATTGATCAGACACATGACATTACTGTCTAAAGCCTTCATCTTGTATCATTCAAAGCTCATGTGTCGCACCCTTACACAAGTGATGGCATCGCTGTACTCTGATACATTCTTGTTTTTGACACTCACAAATTTCTTCCTTTCCTCTGATTCCTCAACATTGTTTCTGTTAGATACAAACGATGTACTGATGACAGCAATGAAGAAAAGACAAAGTTGTAGACCATGTATTTTATTGTGACAACGTTTTATTCACTCTGTGAAGAGCTTAATCAAGCCATGATTTGATAAAGCTCTACACAGAGCGTTATATCAAGCGAGATAGCTTAGTGGTGAGAGTCGCGGCGATCATCACACTGGGCCGGGGATCAAATCCCCGGCCGGGAAAGAATGAAAAACAAAAAAAAAAAAAAAAAAGGAAAAAATCAACGCAGAACAAAAAGTTATCACAATTAAGGCTTGCTCTTCAATTATCTTTTCCTCTTACTTCTCCTTCTTCCTCACTCTTACTACGCATTCGTCCTCATTCTTGCTACCCTTTTTTCCTCACTATTACTACTTTTTCTCCCTCATATACTCCGAGATTCATTTCTTCACTCATAAACCCATCTGCCTGAACTTTCTCTCACACGTAAATACATTCACTTCCCTCATTATACACGACCCTTTCTTTTCATTTACTAAGCCTATCTTGTCATCATCACCTTGCTGTTTTTCTGCATTCTCTTTCAACTTCCTTCAAATTCAGATTTCTCTTATGTTGTACAAAGATAATGATATTGATAAATTAGACACATGTGCAACTCTTTGGTATCTTTATTAAGGAAACGTTTCGCCACACAGTGGCTTCATCAGTCCATACACAGGAGAAACTTGAAGAACAGGAGGAGAATGAGGTAATCAGTCCCTTAACCTTGAGTCGATGTGGTCAGTCCATCAATCAATTGAAGATTGATGGACTGACCACATCGACTCAAGGTTGAGGGACTGATTACCTCATTCTCCTCCGGTTCTTCAAGTTTCTTCTATGTATGGACTGATGAAGCCACTGTGTGGCGAAACGTTTCCTTAATAAAGATACCCAAGAGTTGCACATGTGTCTAATTTATCAACGTGTCGGTTCTGTGAACCATTCATCTACGATAATGATATTCGCATGAATTAACGCTGTTAGGCCTCCCAAAATCCCAATAGTATGCAGACTAATTCTAATACTTAAACACTACTTCAGAATTAGGCATAGACTGTTAAGATTGTTTTATGCAGTTAACTACAATTTTAAGCACCTTTCCTAACTCCTCCATCTACCTTAATAATGAAAATAAGGTACCAAAAGGGGCCTAGTTTCTAGGCCTTTCGTATATCCATATGCACTTACACTACCGTCCACAGCATGAATATGGCGTGCACAATAAACTAACAGCTTCGTTGGCAAAATCTAATCTCCACCTTCCTTTGCAGTATCTATTCACAATCACCAGAAGTAAAAATGTCATCCTGATAACAGTAGTAGTACCTTTGAGGATGGTCGTACTACCCTCCTGGGTGGCTGTGCTACCTCCTTGTATGGTAGTACGTTCCTAGATTATTGTACTTAGAGTTCATCTTCATGGATGGTTGTAATATCGTTCTGATGGTTTATATTACCATCCTGGATGGTTCTGCTTCCGTCCTGAATGATTAAACTTCTCTCCTAGATAGTTATACTATATATGTGAATAGTTATATTACGTTCGTGTATGGTTGTACTATCACCCTGGATGATTATACTATCATACAAGATAGTTATACTATCGTCCAGAGTGCTTGTACTAACACAAAATGGTTTTACTATCGAACTGGATAGTTGTGCTACCTCCCTGAATGGTTGAACTGTAGTCTTAGATAGTTGTACTATAGTACTGGATGATTATACTATCTCCCTGAATGCTTGTACTACCTACCTGAATGGTTGTACTATCGTCCTGGATGGCTGTACTATCGTCGCGGATGGTTGTACTATCATCCTGCCATTGGTTGTCTAAGTGAACTTATAAGTAATACACCAAAATAACGCTGGTATTAGTGTCACTTTTCATTTTGGCCTAATTGTCATGAAATAGGGCGAGTGGCGTGTGGGTGGGAGTAATGGGGTGGGTCGTGGGTGGTAAATGGTAGTGGAACCATGAGTGGGAAGGAGATGCGACGTGGGTTGGGTAGAGGTGGATTGTGTAGTGGTTGAAAGGGGGCTGAGTGGTTGGAGGTGCGAGTGGTAGGGAGTGCTGGTAGTAGGGGTACTGGTTATGTGGGTGTGAATGTGGGTGGAGTAAGTGGTAGGGGAGCTGGCGAAGAGGGCGCAAGAGATGAGGGCGTGGGCAGCAAGGGCGCGGACTACAGAATTGCTCAACTATAAACACACACACACACACACACACACACACACACACACACACACACACACACACACACACACACTTTCTCTTGCTGCAGAGGCTTATTAAAATTTCCACGTGGGCAATACAAAACCAGCTGTTGCGGCCGCCACCACTTGAACTAATTCCAAACCTTCCTATTATACGGCTACCCTGGAAATTACTGGTATCATTTTCTGTCATAAGGTAGCCAAGCGGTGTATGTTATGGCTTAAATGCTTTCATCCCAACCCTTACACAGATGGCACTAGAAAAGAGACATAATATAAGATTCTCATTTGCGGGAAAGGTATTCCTCTGAGGCCCGAGTCTTTGCCAGATAATATTGGTGAAGGTGGATACAAATGGCATAATGCTGACAGTAATGAAGAAAAGGCATACGTTGGGGCTACAAGCTTTTGTTTGGTCAATGTTTCTATCTGTGTAAAGCTTGGCAAAGCTCTGCACAGAGCGAAACTTTCTCTTAATTAAAGCTTGTTTCTCTCTGTGTAAAGTTTGGCACAGAGCAAAACGTTGTCTTAATAAAACCTTATTCCTCTCTGTGTGAACCTTGACAAAGCTCTACACAGCATCTTCTACAACGTGTCTCTTTCTCATCGTTGAAGGTTACTGAATTGATGCTCGTTCTTTCTGAATGCACTAGTTTTTATCCCCCTTTAAGATTTATAATTTTGTTTATAAAATTTACTGTACAGAGGGCGGTATTTCTGTAAGGTGAACAACAATGGCAGAATAATTTTTTTTATGTAGCTTAAAAGAGTTGACCAAATGAACTTTTATTTTTCACTGGATCTGACTCGGTGATAATTGTCATTTCTGGGTGAATGACCAATGACAGTGTCAGAAAAGTGACGCGTTTTATTTGTAAAGGAGTTACAAGTGAGTGTCGAGCGATTGACAGGAGAGTGTCAGGTGAGTGGCGAATGAATGTCAGGTGAGTGATGAGTGGCTGTGTCAAGTGAATGACAAATCCCCCCCCCCAAAAAAAATGCAGGTGTTACGTAGTAGGCAAATGTAAAAAAAGAAAAAAACCCAGTAAGTCTTATGTGGCAGGCAAATTTTATGTATGTGTTATGTGGTAGGCAAATGTTAAGTATGTGTTATGTGGCAGGCAAATGGACACCATCAGTAGTAGAAGTGTAATAGTTAGACGGGTGGGTAGTTGTGAATTCAAAATGTCAAGTCGTAGATACATAGGGGTCATAGGTAGGCAGGTGAGAGGTGATGTGTGGGCTGAGATGTTGAAATGGATGGATAAGCACTAGTTCAAGTTAGAGAGGCGGGTGAGTACTTACAGATTCGAGGTGTTCAGGTGCCTGGTGTTCTGACGCTCAGTTGGCAAGTAGAATACTTATCCTATGTCTCACGTTCACAAATGAAAGCCATGTCTAAAATTCAGTAGGAGACAACTGAAAAATTCTTATAGCTAACAGAAAAGCACAAAAATCTGTTCAGCAAGCAAAACCGTAACTTTTTTAATGATTACATTCACATTATTCATGATTAATATCTACAGAGCTTTTAGACAACCGATATCCAGATTACGTAGTCAAGGTGACAAGACGATGCCACAGTGAAAAACTTCTGTCAACAATAGCAACCATTCGGAATCATGGCAAGTTAGTTGAGAGAATTGAAAACTGAGAGTGGTAAAACCGTATGATAAAGTCATTGCTTTGTAAACAGAGCCGGGTATGGGTAAAGCTAAAACAGTGCACCCAGAGCCCAAAATGCGTGAGGAGTATGAGAGATTCATTGTCTGCAAAGGCATAATATACGACTAATTTTCTCTTTGATCTGAGACGCCTGAACTCAAATGTATTTTTTTCTTATATATCAGGGATTCTCAAATACGTTTTGGTGATATTGATCATAGAATAAACAAACTAAGAAGTGTCTGTAAAGGGCGTATCATCGAGTGACAAATATCATATCCCAGCCCAAAAAGAAATTCTTACGATACGTTTTTAGACGAATTGAATTTATTCCTTCAAGGCAATCACTGAGTGGTCTAAATACTTAATGCATGTATTTTTAAAAATACCGAAGGGTTAGAAAATTTTTATTTTTATTTATTTATTTATTTATTTTATGTCTTTGCAAACAGTACATTGACATTTTGTATTTACAATAGTGGGTTGCAATGCAAAGAGAGCCTCTATTATGCCTAGGCATTATGGGTCAACTTAACATTATTGGCTTACATTCTACGTAATACTAAGGAGTAGTATATCATAGTTGTACAGTAAGATAGTAATTATTTCATAGTTGTACAATAGAATATTAATTATAAATGAATCAAAATTTGTATAATACAAAGATATATTTATATTCTAAAATGCTTTTGTGAAAACAATGATTCAATTATATTCCTGTCAACAATGGATAAAAGGTTCAATGTGATTGTTTCAGTTATGATGTGGGAGTACATAGGTGAGTAAGTGTGTACTGAGTATATTTAGCATTTAGTCTAGGGTGATTAAGTGGCTTTTGAGAAGAGTCTTAAATTGATTTTCAGACTGGGTTACTTTAACATCTTCTGGTAATGAATTCCATATTTTTGGGCCCTTTATGTGTATAGAGTTTTTACACAGTGTGATATGGACACGAGGTATATCAAAAAGAGATCTGTGTCTTGTGTTGTGGTCATGTGTCCTGTTTAGGTTGGTGAGGAAAAGTTTGAGTGGGGGGTTTATATTTGCGCGTATTGTTCTGTGTATGTAGTAGGTACATGAATAAGTATGGATGTTCTTAATGGTAAGCAGATTCAGACTTTTGAAAATTGGTGGAGTATGCTGGCGAGAGTGGTAATTTGTTATCATTCTTACCTCTGCCTTTTGCTGGGTTATTAGGGGTTTTAGGTGACTGGATGTTGTTGATCCCCATGCACAAATTCCATATGTAAGATAAGGGTATATGAGTGAATGGTACAGTGCCAGGAGAGCTGATTGTGGAACGTAGTACCTTATCTTTGATAGTATGCCTACAGTCTTGGAGATTTTCTTGGTGATTTGTTGTATGTGTGTCCGGAACTTAAGGCTACTGTCAAGGTGGATACCTATTAATTTTCCCTCTGTGAGTCTTATGACTGATGATCCATTTAGCGCTATGTTAATTGGATCATTTGCAGCTTTGTTTCCAAATTGAATGAAATAGGTTTTATCAGTGTTCAGGGTAAGTTTGTTAGTCATCATCCAGGCAGATATTTTCTGTAATTAAGCACTGACTGTGTTTGCTAGTATGACTGTGTTTGGGTGGGAAAAGACATATGTAGTGCCATCTGCAAATAATATGGGTTTAAGTAGCTGTGATGCATTCGGTAGATCATTGATGTAGATGAGAAAGAGGAGTGGTCCAAGGACACTTCCTTGTGGGACTCCTACTGTGATTGATTGTGTGGAAGAGTTTGCATCATTTGCATACACATATTGAGTTTTGTTACTAAGGTAAGACTTTAGGTAGTTGAGGGAGTGGCCTCTGATACCATAGTGCATTAATTTGGAGTACAGCAGTTCATGGTCGACTGTATCGAAAGCTTTACGTAAATCAATGAAAATGCCCAGCGGGACTTCTTTCTTTTCAAGTGCGGTATATATCAGTTCTAGCATGTGCATGATAGCATCATTTGTGCTTTTATTATTCCTGAATCCAAACTGACAAGGGTTTAATATGTTGTGTGAAACGAGGTAGGAATAGATCTGTCTATGAATTAATTTTTCAAAGATTTTAGAGAGCAGTGGTAAGTTAGATATTGGTCTATAGTTATTCAAGTCAGCTTGGTCACCTCCTTTATGGAGCGTTGCAATAATTGGTGACAATACTTGAGAAGCTTTTTTGTACATAAAAGCAGGCAAGTTGTTTATGTTTCCTGCCTTGTTTTTAAGTGTGTTTATGATGAGCGTAACTTCAATGGGGTTGGTTGGAGCTAGGAATAGCGTTTTGGGTAGGTACCTGTGAGGAAGTCTGATGGACGGGTGTTTGCGCTTGGTATTTTGTTTGCTAGATTTTTCCTATGGTGGATAAGAAAACATTAAGTATGTTTGCTGTTTCGGTTGGAGTGAGTTGGGGTTCATCTGATTTTGTTAGTTTGATTGCTTTGTTTTTGGACAACTTTTTAGTTCCAAGAATTTCAGATAGAGTTTCCCAGGTTTTTTTCATATCACCTTTGATGTTATGTAATCTATTTTCATAATACAATTTTTTTGACCTTCTTATCAGGCTGGTAAGTGCTGACGAGTAACTTTTCGACTGTTCTCTAGTTATTTGACCCATTCTATACTGTTTTTCATATTTGTGCTTTGTGTTAATGGATTTGAGGATGCTTGGTGTTAGCCAGGGATTATTCAGTCTCTTTGCTGTGATCTGTTTAGTTTTTATGGTGCAATGTCTGTTATAGAGGCATTGGGCTTTTTTGAGAAAATTATTTATACATTCATTCATATCTGCATATGTTTCAAGCTCATTTTACCAATCGATGTTATTCATAGCTGCTATAAAGTTGTTAATTGCTGTCTCGTTATGTAGTCTGAAGGTTACTTTAGTAATGTCTTGTGGCAGTTTACCCAGAAAAGTTATGAGAAAGGTTGGGGAGTGGTTTGTAGTGTTGTCTGTGATTATGCCTGATTTTAAAGGGGATATGGTGTTAGTCCAGATGTGGTCTATTAAGGAGATGCTTGTCTCGGAGATTCTTGTAGGTTTAGATATTGCTGGTAGCAACAAGCTACCAGTTTGTGAATTCGGTTACTTGTGGGTCCTGGTCGTGTAGTATGTTTATGTTGAAATCTCCTGTTAGTAGTAGGTGGTCTTTATTCATGTGTGCATCAGTAATCATGTTTCCTAGTTTTTCACTAAAGTGATAAATGTTTGACTGTGGTACTCTGTAGATATTTATAACTGTGAGGGGTTTTTGCAGGTCTTTTGATTTAAATTTAGCTGTGATATATTCTCTATGTTCGTCCCTTGTGCAAGATTTATTGATACATTCGAGTTGATTTGAATAGTATATAGCTGTTCCTCCCCCTTGCTGGTCTGTTCTACAGTTGTGTATGGCCATGTAGCCAGGAATGGTATAGAAGTCTGTAATATCAGGCTTAAGCCAGGTTTCTGTGAGTGTGATGATTGATATATTGGAATGAAGGGAACTGAGTAATGCTGTGAGGTCATCATAATGTTTGCTCAAGGATCTGATATTGTAGTTAAAGATGGTTATGTTATTGTTTGCACTGAGTAATGTCTTTGCTTGGTCTGCTGTATAGTAATTACAGTTACTGGTTGATTCATGTAATTCATTTAGTAAAAAGTTTACATCAGGATCTATGTCTGTTATCATAGGATGAGAGTAATTTTACAAACTAGATTTTCTAAGTAAAATGATATAAGATTTATATTGAATCTACAACTAGACTTATGACTAAGACACCGTGATTAATCTAAAACTTGTAAAAATTTGAAAGAAAAAGGGATTATTACAGAATAGATAATTCAGTTATACAATTAAACATCAAATAGCACCTTAATTATTTTAACAAGTGAGTTTATGAACTATAGTAGATATTTACAACTAAAATAAAGGAGCTAATGAATATAATAATAAAAGAATGTATTAAAAGCAAAATCAATGAGATGCATAGGTAAACAATTCCCGTACAACGAAGCAAAAGAAAAAACATGTGGGTAATACCGTGTATACATAAAAAACTGGATTAAATCTTTAGTCTACATCCATTCTTTCATGTTTAAAGCTTTCACTAGAAAAGACGGCTCTGTTTGGATCGAAATTCTCTGGGACAATTCGATGAACGTGATTTAATATACAGAATTTGAATACTCAGTGATTTTTTTAATAATAAAAAAATCTGTAATATGAAAACCATTCATATAAATGTCGTGCCGAATAGGCAAAACTTGCGATTTTGGCTGAAATAGCAACGCTCTTCTTCCCAAATAAAGCAAGCAAAAATTTGTGTATGCAATAATTTCGCAAAAATCATTCTGAGCCTAACGAAAAAAATATATTTAACTGTGTTTGTTTATTATTAAATTATTGTAAACTATCTAAAATATATTTAATTGGATTAGGCAAAATTAATTTTGGTACAAAATTATTAATTTTAACATTAACATGAATGGAAAAATATATGTTTAAACATATAAAAGAGAATTTTAGAAAGGACTTAATTTTAAATAAGTTCTTGCTAGCTAATCAGCTTTACCTATTCGGCACGACATATATATATATATATATATATATATATATATATATATATATATATATATATATATATATATATATATATATATATATATACATACATATATATATATATATATATATATATATATATATATATATATATATATATATATATATATATATATATATATATATATACATGAATATATGTTCACATACATATATACATACATATACACATAAAAGAAGGACTTATACAAGAGCCAAGAATTTGTGCATCATAGAGAACGTCAATTGCTTTGAGTGCTCCATCTGGACACGCAGAGAGACGCCCCATAACACAGGCTTTACAATCCGATTCTGCCATCGCCATCGGCTGCAGGAGCAATCTGAGTGTCGTAGATAGGAAAGAAACTTTCTCTGTGCTGATGCTTCAGTTTGTTAATTCACTGATATCCCGTGCTTGCAAGGGACACTATGACTATTGGCCTGAGCAATGGCGGGGCTACAGGAAGAACAAGAAAAGATAATTTTTTTTTTGCTACGACGCAGGCAGGCATTTCTTTGTAGGATAATTGTATTATTATCATCAACGTTAGGCTAAAAATTGTATAAGGTGGAGGAATTTACTTCCACATTGATTAAAGAGTTGAGTGTTATTGCACTTTCTGGAAAATAATTTCTTTACATATTTACTTATAGTTTGTTGGAAATGTTGTCGATGAGATTTGCTTTCAGTTCTTTAGGATACTCAGATGACTTTGCTCAAACGAAATAACGATTATAAATCGGAACAAGGTACAAAGCTTTGCCACCTTCTCCCAGTTCCAGATCTGCCAACATGCGGTTTACCTAACACCCACAAACTCAACATTCCATTGAGGATTGAGACACTTATGCAACATTTATTGAACTATTTATCACTTTCCAGTGAGGCCTGTGGCATCTGGCGTTTGCAGCGCTTTTCACAGTTTCGCAGGCACCCTTGCTAACATGTCCAAATCACTAGGCACTATTTAGCAACGAACACCTCTAGCACCCAAGAGACTTAATAGGATTATGAACATTATCAAGAAGAACGAGAAATTAGCTAGTCTAGACGTCATATCCCTAATCTCCATGGTGCTTTCAGACCAAGTTGGAGCAGAGGTAGTCAGGCCCAAATCTTCGGCCAGATTTATTAAGGATGAGAGACGGAACACTTTCTATGTAGACTAAGGGACTGATCACCTCAAAAGTACCTCTCTATGTCTTCCATAGCTTGGTTATACGTCTTAAAAAAGACACTCAGGTGTTACACATGTACCTTACTTATCAAATACATATGTTGTGTCAATAAATGATGATTTACAAAGTTATCTGCAGGACGCCATTAAAGAGCTTTATTAGATATGCAACAACACGGAGTAGTGGAAAAATTATCTTCGTTAGCACGTTGAAAATTAAAGATAAAGTAAAAGCGTCTTTCAGTTAATATTAAATGGCAAAAAAAAAATATAAACGAGCTTCTGTTCCTTCGTTTACTTTGCTCCGTTGATAATTAAGGTTGAAAAAAATTCTCGCAAAACTAGTATTCATTGGGAAATGTTTCACTTAGTGCAAAGCTTTAATTCGTATAACTTGATAAAGCTGCACACAGAGCGAAACGTTTATTCTTTCTTCAATGTTGTTACCAATAACCTTTTTTGGACCCGAAAGCTGAGGTTATTCTAGTAAATAATTTATATACTCATAAAATTTTTTTCGCCTCAAAGTCCGAAGGTACGTTGGAATTACTGACATAAAATATTCCTAAATATGGCTATAAAATTTAAGAACAAATAGTATCATTATCTGGTGTAACTTCAGAAAATGATGAGAGGCGAGAAAATAAAAAAACAATTGTTTTGTTTCTCTCTCTCTCTCTCTCTCTCTCTCTCTCTCTCCCTTTAAGGACGTCTTTAAGTTATTTATCTCAATGGTCGTTTAGGTTAGGCAGCTGTTGGTTGCAAGATCTACATCCCGGAATACCATTAATCAGGCTACTTTCCATCCTAATGATGGTAGGGTGACCTGCGTCACCGCTGGCACGGAGAGCCTCGTAGAGAGAGAGAGAGAGAGAGAGAGAGAGAGAGAGAGTGATGGGGGGAGGGGAGGAGTAAAGCCTTAACATAAATCACGCCAAGTGCTTAAGACCGTGATATAGTGCTCATTGTCACCGAAAAGGTGGAAGAGGACTCAGTGTCTCAAGTTTATATTTTTGTGACGTTACGGCTGGGCCTCTTAATTCGC
>NC_091298.1:12395684-12435684 GCF_038502225.1 Cherax quadricarinatus | reverse complement strand
AAATACTTAATATATTTGAGTAATGTACAGTGGTGTGCGATGGGAAAAGGTATAAATCGAGGAGCAAGACACGTGAATAAGAAAGTACAAAATCTGTGGGGGGTTAGAAGGAGTAGAGGGGAGCTGTCAGAAGATATGTTTGAAGAGAGGTGTTCATTTTTTAGAGGTTATAAGAAAAATGAGTGTTGGGAATTTGTTAAGCAGTTGGCGTAGTCATTGTAATACATATGTAACATATATATATATATATATATATATATATATATATATATATATATATATATATATATATATATATATATATATATATATATATATATATATATATATATATATATAATATATATGTCGTGCCGAATAGGCAGAACTTGCGATCTTGGCTTAAATAGCAAGCTTCATCTTGCCATATAGGACAAGTGAAAATTTGTGTATGCAATAATTTCGCCAAAATCATTCTGAACCTAACGAAAAAAATATATTTCACTGTGTTTGTTTAGTATTAAATTATTGTAAACAAATCTAAAATATATTTAGTTGGGTTAGGCTAAAATAAATTGTTCTTGTTATAATAAGGTTAGGTAAGTTTTCTAAGATTCTTTTGGAGTTAAAATTAAAATTTTTACATTAACATTAATGAAAAAAATATATCTTTAAACGTATAAAAGAAAATTTCAGAAAGGACTTAATTTTAAATGAGTTCTTGCTAATTGACCAGTTTTACATATTCATACGACATATATATATATATATATATATATATATATATATATATATATATATATATATATATATTATATATATATATATATATATATATATATATATATATATATATATACATATAATCATATATATATATATATATATATATATATATATATATATATATATATATATATATATATATATATATATATATGAATACCATGCATGAAGGCAGACAAACGTGGGTGCCACTGCCATAACACTTGGTGTTTCTGGTGCTACCTTGAAAGATCTATCAGGCTTTACCCTTCCAGAGGCGGGATTGGCCCGTTTCAATGGTGAGTGACATTTGGAAATAGTATATTGATCCTGGAGCAGCAGTCAACAATGGCACCGGTGCTGGCCCCCCTCTCTCTAAGGCCACAGCAGCCACTCACCATCACAAAACAGCAGGCAAGGTGGCTGGCACTGCCAAGCAAGCTGGGAGTGCCATTCCTGTTCTCATACCATACCTTGCTCACTGACTCCCAGGCGCCACTGAGTGGAACACCAGACCTGGGGAAATAGCTGGGTTCAAAGGAGAAAAGGAAGAGATGGTGAGAGAGAGAGAGAGAGAGAGAGAGAGAGAGAGAGAGAGAGAGAGAGAGAGAGAGAGAGAGAGAGAGAGAGAGAGAGAGAGAGAGAGAGAGAGAGAGAGAGAGAGAGAGAGCAGAAAGGAGAATTACAGAGTACTAGAGATGTGGAAAAAAGGATGAAATATATATGACATGCCAAATTGGTCAAAGAATAACTAAATTAAAATTACAATATTTCGACATTTTTGGCTACATACATACACTCACACACACACACACACACATTCACATACATACATACACACACACACACACACATATATAAGGGGCTAGTAACCTCTTCTCCTGTATATATTACTAAATTTAAAAGGAGAAACTTTTGTTTTTCCTTTTGGGCCACCCTGCCTCAGTGGGATACGGCTGGTGCGTTTAAAGAAAGAAAAATATATAAAAGAATATATTCTTGGCTTGTTGAGGAAAACGATTATTTGCTGTATAAGTCAATTCATTAAGACGGACTCGAAAATCACGACACATAAAAACTGATTTTATGCATCTTGGGAATATTTAATATGAAGATCAATCGGAGAAAGTGTTATGAAGGAGCATTTTTTTTTAAGAATAGGCAGATAAGGCTGAAACTTGAGCACTTACCAAAAGACGTAACTGCAAGTAACAGTTTAGTAAAATAAAATATACTTTGGGAGATTAAAATAAACTAGAATTACGGAAGTTGTATAAGAAAATTATATTGATGAGCATTACACCATACTATCTGACAAGGAGAGTAGATAAGTCTCTCAGGGCAAAAATATTTAGATGATGAAATGAGATGAGATTGATGATTTTTTGAGAATAAATTTCCAAAATTAGATACAAGTTATGAAGGTTGAAGCAAAAGTATGAACAGTACAAGTTAGGAAATTTTTCCTAGGCTAGTTGTTACTAGTTTATATAACAGGGAGGAAAAGGGAACTCCTGAGACGTGAGTCTGGCGTAAGATGAGCCGGTCAGTGGTGAAAACACGGTGGTGAGGACGCAACCAGACGGTGTTTGTAAGGACACGTGAAGATAGGGTAGCCGACGCCATCATGGACTCCGTTAGTTTTGGTAAGACTCGTCAGGAAACAGGAAAAGTGTTTCCTGACGCAGGTCTTAGATGACCCGCCACCCGAACTTTTGGTCATCTGACCCAGGTCATCAGCTTGCTTACCGGTCCACCCCTTTAAAATGTATGGTTATAATCATAACCATTAGAATTATGAACTCAGAAGTCTCAATGACTTAACCCAACACAACTCGCCTCTCGTAAGGACGAAGAAACTGATTTACAAGTTGATATTTAGCTGCCTCATGTACCTCGAAACCGTTGTTATATATGCAGATGTAAATAATGAGAGACGAGAATGTTTTCCAGATTTAGGGGAAATAATTCTGTCACATAATCATATCAGTAAGAGAGAAAAAAACATGGAACCTTTTCTTTCTTATTTTATTTTACTATGTCATTCTTATATTTTTCTCTTTAATTTGTTTAGCAATGTCAAGTTGTATTTATCTTTTATTTTTTTTACCACATCTTTATTTTAGATTATAAGTGTCAGGTTTACTTAGCCATCTTGTTTTATTTACAATATCAGGCTTTATTATCGCCCAGTTGAACAACTTCTTGTTTACCAGCCCCCAACAGTGAGAAGATGAAAGTAAATTAAAGCCATTAACAAATAAAAAAGAATAAAGTTCTTGGCCGCAAAAACCAGACCAGTTCAGCCCATGACAGGTTCCAGGATAAGCTTCAGGTAGATACAATTTCAACTCATTTTAAGAAAATAGACAAGGAGTAAAACTGAAGGTGTGTGTGTGTGTGTGTGTGTGTGTGTGTGTGTGTGTGTGTGTGTGTGTGTGTGTGTGTGTGTGTGTGTGTGTGTGTGTGTGTGTGTGTGTGTGTGGTGTGTGTGTGTGTGTGTGAAAGACAACCCACCTGGAGGTGACAAAGACTGCATTTTACCGCCTCTCTGACACGAGAAAAGTTCATTTATAGAAGGGCCGTCGTTCATGCCCAGGCAAAGAATCGTTTTTGTCTTGTTGTGACTTGGCTACTGTTGATGTGTTTAGGGAAAGACACTGAGCGAGGGGAGGAAGGCAAGGGAGACTGAGAGAGAGAGAGAGAGAGAGAGAGAGAGAGAGAGAGAGAGAGAGAGAGAGAGAGAGAGAGAGAGAGAGAGAGAGAGAGAGAGAGAGAATCATTGTTCGGCATAAAAATCTAATTTTCTATAATGTTTACCATTTCAATTTCATTTTAACTTGCAGCGAGAACCTCTAGTGTACGAGGGCTAACTCTGATAATGATAATTCGCTTCATTAACAGTCAAGTCTCTTTCACTAGCAGCGCCAATATATTTATGTCAATACGTTTGCTCACTGCGTTATTATAAGTGATGAATATCGTTCATATGGCCCAGGAAAGAACAAAGAGGCGATGCGGGTGGTGCACTGTGGATGTAGAATTGACTCTCCGTGTGTGTGAAAAGTGATTGCTGGCGAGAACACCTCGGGTCAATACACGAATGCATGTATGTTCGTGGTGTATTGTATTTCACGTATATTGTGTGTGTGTGTATGTGTTTGTGTGTCTGTATGCGTATGTGTGTATGTGTGTGTATGTGTGTGTGCGTGTGTGTGTGTATATGTATGTGTGTGTGCGCGTGTGTGTGTATATGTATGTGTGTGTGTGTGTGTGTGTGTGTGTGTGTGTGTGTGTGTGTGTGTGTGTGTGTGTGTGTGTGTGTGTGTGTGTGTGTGTGTGTGTGTGAATGTTTATATTCACGGGGAAGCGCTAAATTCACGTGGGTTATATAGTAATCAATTTCGTTCCAAGGAAAATGACATCTCCAGTCCTTAGATATAGAAATCCTTTAAGAAAATCTGTTTAGCATATCCAAATTTTCTGGCAGAAAATAACAACAATTAACATTGTTCTTTGCATATGAGAGTTTTCATCAGCTGCAAACATTTTTATATAATTAATTACACTACTGGAGCCAGTACTGA
Source organism: Cherax quadricarinatus (assembly GCF_038502225.1). NCBI lineage: Eukaryota > Metazoa > Arthropoda > Malacostraca > Decapoda > Parastacidae > Cherax > Cherax quadricarinatus. Next base: position 12,431,353 of record NC_091298.1, on the reverse strand, counting down.
TACTTGTGGTACCCCTCATGTGAATGCGACTAAGATAACTAAAGAAAGGACACAAGTTGAGGTACAACCTTCTTATTGCCAAGTCTAAAAGATCGACACTTTGCCCCAATAAGTTTCTTATGTAGCGTTTGTCTTTCTTTGAATATTGTTGCAGTAAGCAGTTACTCAGATTATTACAAATAATTATTCAATTATTACAAATTTTCCCCTTAAATATAGAATTTTATTTTTAGCAGTATATCTTCTGCAGTTTCTATATTCAGTTATCTCCAAAGTTGTCTACTACTCCTTTTTTCAATTATTTTCGTCTCTCCTTAACTTAATTCAGTAGTTTCTAGTGAGTTTCAATTTTTATGTTAGTTGGTTCAAACATCTTGAGTTCTACAAAATAATACACAAATGACCCACATTTAGAGATTTTTTTTATTCTTTCTACACAATAGATTTTCAGCACCTGTTTTTTAACAATTCCCGATTTTCATACTCTACTCTTGGACCCGCCTCATAACCTCCTATTGCCTTTTTGTAAGTGGAGTAATCGCATATTTGGTTTTAATCCGTGTATTGTTTTGCTTTCTAACTAGCATGATTTATTTTTCCACTATTCTTTCACTATGCTTCTCCTAAAATTTATGCGGGTCACTTGAGTATTCTTGTGTCTCGCTGTTCTGCCTTTATTCTCGCTAATCTGTGTGTTGCATGTCATGCAGCTGAAGTGACACAATGGCCTTCTACTCAGTATTGTGCGCTAGTCTTTACGTACTTGTAAAATACTGAAACTGTATTAGTGTTCAAAGTAGAATATTACTGATGGTTTTAGGAGACAGCGTCATCACATCCTTAGGCTAAGATGAAACAGTTTTGCTTGAGCGGAAAGTATTTCCTTGTTCTCTTAATATATAAATAAACATCAACAGCAGAAACGTGTCTAGGCTCATTATAATTTTATCATACCAACACCTCGCGTCAACTGATATTCCCCGAAATTATTTATGCTAAAAGATACCGGGTAAAATATTTAATGAATACCAGACAGCTCTTACAGCGAAGCAAGACCTGAGAGAGGTACTTCCAGTGAGAGCACGTGAAATTCTCTTTCTTGAAGACCATTGGTCGAAGCTTTGCACCACTCATGATGGCTCCACCAGGGAGATCGACGGTCTACCAATCAGCCGCTAGCGAAAATGCCTTCAATTATTTACCTAGGTTAAGGGAGAGTTTACAGTAAGATAAGACACCTGCATTGCTATTGGATTACCGAGATGGAAACCCATCAGGTCCAAAGGATGAGACAAGTCTTTAGCAGTCTTCAAAATTCATTTGTTTATGTTTAAGGGACTAACCCTTTGACATTTCTCTGCGCCACTTTAATAATATTTGCTTTCAGTTCTGTTTTTATATAAATGTGCTTAATGATCACAAACCACCAACTAGTTTAGATAAGGAACGCAGGCAAAGCAATTAAGATAGTAAATGGAAAATATATACTTTTTCATCAATAATTACCCAAGTTTGACATCATTCTAATTTCATGTTTCCAAGCATGACCCTGTGTTTCCACCCCAAATATTGAAGACTGTTTCCAGACGCCGTCTTCCCATGACTCATCATCTCCAGAATCCGATGTCGCCGAAATTCATTGTCTACAGGACAGAGTTTCCATGTTTCGAAACCCCACTTTGCGTGCTCCATGATCTCATGTTTCCATATGCATAATGCTTCCAGATCCCTTGTCAACGGAACTCCCTGTTTTCCGGGAATCATGTATCCTGGATACCATGTCTCTTCAGGTTTCCGGAATCATAAGCCCCAAGGATACTATGGTTGCAGGTTGTCACTTCATGAGGATCTCTTGTTTCCAGCAGCCTACATTCCTCTTGGATACCGAAACTATATTCCTCCATCACATTGGATATTATTATCCGGTTTTAATACGCCCCATATCTGGAGTCTTCGCTTCACACAATGTCTCGTATTCTAGTTTAACACTGGCTCCATATCTTCAGTTTTAAGCTGAATTAAAAAAACATAGCATTGACTCTGGATTAATTTTTGTACCAATGACAAGCTTTGACTTTAATTTCAGTCTGATCTATTAACTTAAATCCCAACCTGATTAGCTGATTTTTGTCCAACCAAACCATAAGCCTTCAGTTAAATTCTGTCACTGATCCATGATTTATGTCCCTATTCTGGTGCTGCGCCATAAATCCTTACTATATAAGACTCCTAAACAAATCACATGATTGAACTCCTGCCTTGAAAAAATGTCTGATGCCATCTTGACTTTATTCCCCAGTGGTATCTTGATACTGATTTTAATTTCCACAGAGCCTCTCGTATAAGAGCCAGCTGGCGAGACCTTTCTGCAAATAAATTATTTCTTGTATTGCATTTATTATGATGGCTTCGTCAGTTTCTTATAACCTTTATACGGTATATATGGAATAAATTAATTTTATATACAATGTTTATTATACAGGTTAAAATTCCTTTTATAAATATTTTTCTTGAAATATTTATTGTAATGCATAATCTCCTCAAGTTGAATGGTTAAACCATTCTATTTTTAAATTTCGGACTTTACGTCTGGTACTTGTGGCAGATCACTGAAGACCCGTTACCTAGATCCTCAGGTTCATGATGATCAGTATCCAGCTTATCTCTGATATCTAAGATAAGCTCTTGAGGTGAAAATGCTAAATATATTAAGGATATCTCTGGAGAAACATAGTTTTAAGAATGAGGGGGACATTTTAATCCAGGACCTTACTGCATGAAGCAATTTCGAGGCTTGCAGAGTAAAGCTGGTTCTGTAAATGACGATGCCTAGAGAATACGGGACTTAAACGATCTTCATACACGACAGTGGTGCCGATTTTTTACTGAACCTGTGATATTAAGCCTAGATGACCATGGCGGCCAATAATATTGGTGTGTTTCGGCTAAGAGAAAAAACTCGACACCCACCCCATGAAGGACTTAACACCGATGAAGGTCGCTACACCTATGAAGGACTCAGCACCAATGAAGGCCACAACTGTCATGAAGAACTCAATGCCCAGGAAAAACTCAACATCCACAAAGCCACAACACCCATGAAGGAATCACTCAGGAAGGACACGCCCATGAAGGACTCAACACCCATGAAGAACACAACACCCATAAAGGACTAACACCCATAAAGGAATCAACACCCATGAAGGACTCAAAACCCATGAAGAACTCAGCATCCAGGAAGGCCACAACATCCAGGAAAAGCCGCAGGAAGGGTTCGAAACCAAACAACGGCTCAACATCCAGCAAGGGGTCGGCAATCAGGAAGGATTCGACACTCAGTAAGGGATCGACACCTAAAATGAGTTAAAACCTTGGCAGCTATGCATCGCATGTTTTCTTCCATGCAAATGTATAAATCAGATTAAGACTGAAGCTAAAGGTTACCTAAATAGTGAAACTACAGAGAGTAATCTGTTGAGTATAAGGTATTCTTTACGAGAAATTCTTAAGTTTTGTAGTTTTTTATTTTTTTTTTATTTGTAATTAGTGATATTTGTTGAACATATAGACGGTATACATACAGGAGTACATAAAATACAAAGCGGATCCCGATATTCAAATCTTCACAATTTATCACCACTATATGACTGTACTGTCATGGAGTCATACAGTGTATGGTAATAATGTGCATAATACCATTATATAATCCAAAATAATAGTCTGTAAAATATTTTATACATTTAGCAAAAATAAATTTATGTTTTCATAACCAGGGCGGGAGTGAGGTCATTGCAGCGGCGGCGATACATGGGAGGACGGGAAGAGTCAAGACGAACTATAGAATGGCGGTGATACTGGCAGCAGTGGCACGTGCAGCTTTTCCTTGTCCTGCCTCCTCCTTCCTGTCACCAATATCACCACTACACGAGAATCACTCACCACCGCCATCTCAACACCATGACCACCAGTTCACACACTACTACAACTACACCACCAAACACTCAATCACCTCACCATTACGAAACACACACACACACACACACACACACACACACACACACACACACACACACACACACACACACACACACACACACACACACACACACACACGCACACACCCAGCACTCCTTCCCGGCGACCAACTCCTACCATATTTTCTTACCCTTCAGAGGACCTTTGCAGCGATTTACTCCCATATTTCCTTTTAATCCCTTAGCATTCCCTTTTTCTCAGATCATTTCTCTTGAAAGCGCATTTCATTCTTATATCATGTACTCTGAAATGAAGGACGTACGAATAGACAGCAGACTCAGACCATTATTTGTGATATATTTCGCACACTAGAGATTTTATTAAATATTTAATAAACTCAAAGATTATAAATTATTAAGATTATAAATTATTAATAAACTCAAGGATTATAGTAGCTTGTCGATATGCATTTGTTTTGATTTGTAATTTGCGATGGTGTAAAAGAGGGGTCAAAGGAACAGGCAGAATGGTCTAAGTCGGGGCGGGGGTGACAATGTAACAGGAATACAGCAGGTTGATTAATGTGAGAGAGGACAGAGAAACAGATAGAATAAAATGAGACTAGGACAGAGGAACAGGTAGAATGGGGGTGAGAGAAAGAGAGGGGGGGGGGGCAGAGGAATTTGTAAACAGCAGGAAGAAAGTGAGAGAGGGTTCAAAGTAGCAGGTAGACAGCACCAAGAATGATGTGAGAAGGGGAATGCAGTGAATCGGGTAGAATACAGTAGTGTGAGTGAGTTGGGAGCAGAGGAACAGGTAAGTAGCAGGTAGAATAGCATTAGAGAGGGGTCAGACGAATGGGTAGACTTTAAACTACTGTCTCGCCAAGGCCAAAGCTTACCCCAGTCTCCAACCATTCCTTAGCCAACCTTCTCAACCATCTACTCAACCATTAACCCAAAACCTTCCTACCCCACTTGTTTTTTTCCACCTTTCTGCTCTAAACTCTTTCCCAAGTCCACCTTACATTGAGTCAGTAACCTGCAGTCCACATTGAAAGCACACCCGAAAGATTATATGTACCTTATTTAAGCTGTGAAAAAAAAGCCTTCCCAGGTAGCTGAGTCGGGCGAAAATCAAACCCAATTTATAGTGAAGTTTCATGAGAATAAATACCATTGTCGATGATTGCAATGGAAGGGATTATTTCATCAATCTCAATGTATTATATGCAGTTCACCATACCAGCAGCTAATTTGTCTGTGATGATTTTTTTCCCTATGTGGATGAATTCTACTGAAACAAAATTAACTTGGCTGAAGTAACAAAATTTGAAGGAAACCACTGTATAAATCGGAGTTAAACACAGAGAACTCCGTGTAACATTTACGGAAATCACAATTTTTCATTTCAGCGACACGATTCCATTTGTTTTGACTCTCCGTTTAGATGGCGTGGGCGTGTATGTATGTATGTGTGTGTGTGTGTGTGTGTGTGTGTGTGTGTGTGTGTGTGTGTGTGTGTGTGTGTGTGTGCGTGTGCGTGTGTGTCTGTGTGTGTGTGTTTACAAAACACTAACACAGTCCAGGTAGCAACTTTCACAAAACACCACATAAGAGTTTACAGAGCTCCTATACATTTGGTATACATTATGCAGAGGAATACAAGAGATACACAGTAATAAATGTTATTACTTAAACAAACGCAACAATATGCAGCGCGTTGTAAATTGTTGTATCTCTTTAGTTTCCGCAAAAAAAAAAAAAGATTATGAAACATTTCACGCCTTGTTTAGGCAATTTGTTAGTTTTATGTGTGTGTGCGCGCGCGCGCGCGTGTGTGTGTGTGTGTGTGTGTGTGTGTGTGTGAGTATTAGGGATGAGACGATACCAAAATTTTTGCCGATATCGATATTTTCCCAGTATATTTCATGATTAAAATTATAATGATACCTTATTGGTATCATTATAATTCTTAAAATTATAATGATACCAATACTTTGACACATCCGTAAGTAGAAGAAGAAAATATTCCAACAGCTTCAGTCTTCTCTGAGTATGAGGGTCCCCAGTAAAGCTCTAGAGGTGGTGCCTCCTTATATATATATATATATATATATATATATATATATATATATATATATATATATATATATATATATATATATATATATATATATATATATATATATACATATGTATATATATATATATATATATATATATATATATATATATATATATATATATATATATATATATATATATATATATATATATAACTGCAATCATTGTTTATATACAGAGAGCAGAGTGTACCACAGCGGAAACTAGACAATTCAGTGATGAACTCTTCAGGAATAAAAGTTTTTCAGACACGCCACTCACGCTCTTCCCTTAACTCTCCCTGTGCAAGTCTCTGTATTGAAAATCCGCCATCCATCCTAACGATGGCGATAAACCGTGTGCAGATATTATTGTCATTGTAGCAACACTCGGCATGCCGTGTCTGACAAGCATTTTAAGTTAAAATATTCAAAACGTGGCACACGCTCACTGAGTGGCCACTGCTCACTGAGTGGGTTGTTTACATTTTCCCGAGGACCAAAACCCTCTCTAATATCTGCATTACTGTGACTTCCAACGACAGCAAGTGGCAAATATATGGCTTACTTTAAGAGGGGGAAATAAGTTGGAATTCTAAATGCATTTTTTATATAAATAATTAATTTTGTAGTTGAATTTACGGTAAGAGCCAAAAGGCTATCTTTCCTGTGATTAATGTATTTAAATTGTCTTGGAGTTTTAAGGAAACTTTTAATTAATTTCCGGGAGCTTCAGCTTGTAAGTTGCTTAAAATATTTGTTTTCTGCATCAATTTGAATTGTGTTATACACACACTCTCTGTTGTTTCATTGAGATTATCATATATATATATATATATATATATATATATATATATATATATATATATATATATATATATATATATATATATATATATATATATATATATATATATATATATATATATATATATACCGTGACTGAAACGATACACAAATAACCCGCACATAGAAGAGAGGAGCTTACGACGACGTTTCGGTCCGACTTGGACCATTTACAAAGTCGCACTTTGTAAATGGTCCAAGTCGGACTGAAACATCGTAAGCTTTTCTCTTCTATGTGCGGGTTATTTTTGTATATATATATATAGCTATATATATATATATATATATATATATATATATATATATATATATATATATATATATATATATATATATATATATATATATATATATATATATATATATTATTATTATTATTATTACGAACAGTTACAAACTTTCGCATGTCTAACTAAGACAACTCACAAGCGATTGTCCTGAGAGTCAGGAAGCTACTTTTTCCCTGATCTTTTAGGTAACACTGTTCAGCATTCACAGATGTTTATAAATGTTGTTTACTACAATAACACACTACTTAAGGCACGAATATTTACGTGAACTGAGGTGCAAATTTGGGTGTGTAGTGATGGAGAAGGTGTGTATGCGAGTGTTTTACGTTGCACAATGCTTCTGCCGTTGATCTGGCTGTTGCAGAAGAAAAAGAGTAAAGTGTACCCGCATGTCCCTGAGCACTTTCTGGGGTTTGGAAGAGTACAGCTCCCTCTCTGTCTTTTTATGTCTCCCTTTGAAAATGTGATGCGATGGTGCGTTAGCCTTATGAGTCGCATACGATGGGTGAGATATACGCTTGATGTGTTCTGAACATTACCAGTGTAACATTGTAGTGGGATATATTTCATAATATTTTACAGGTCGATAAAAAGTCATTCATTTAGGTATATGGAGACATTTCGACGTTTAGAATGCTGGTTTAGACTCCGTTTCGCTCTAGTAAAGCTCTAGTAAGCCTAAATAAATATTCAAACGTTTAAAATGTGTCCGTATAATAGAATTGATTGTCGCTATTTCTATACCCATTATACTCGCGAAATCAATAGCAACAGAGGATATTTAATAACGTTAATGTCGAGTAAAAGTCACTGTACAGTGGTAGAAAGAATTCAAACTAGCAAACATTTCGAAGAGGAAATATTAATCGAGCCAAAACATCTTCTAAGGATTAGTTGTGAATTTTAAATTTATCAAAAACACGAAAAATTAATATAAGATATTATGTCAGTTACATATTTATCAAAAAAAATAAAATCTGAGCAATAATTACATTGCATTTTGGGTTAGTTATATTGCAATGTATTTTGTGTAAATTTAGATTATCATCTTGTGATAATAATTATAATTGTGCATGAATAATAAAATTCACAGAGAAGATGCATTGTTGTTGTTGCATTGTTCATCAGGACAAATCATCTGACATGAATGTAAAAAATAATAATCGATAATAAAAATTATGAAAAAATTTAAACAAATACACATACACACACACACACACACACACACACACACACACACACACACACACACACACACGGGTTTACTACCACTGCTGAGAAACTTCCCATTATCGGGATATTAAAAAAACTGTTATAAAAACCTGCTTAATTTTCAAAGTGTGGTTCTCTGTGTTGAACACTTATACGGATTCGTGTCAGTAAATCGGTCAGTTGTTGCTCAATGAAATTAACTTATTTACGATTACACCAGAGATATATATTATCGCGTAGAAACAGTTCCAGAACATCTCCTTTGAATAATAATAATAATAATAATAATAATAATAATAATAATAATAATAATAATAATAATATTATTATTATTATTATTATTATTATTATTATTATTATTATTATCGGTATTGTTATTATTTAAGGGAAGCTCTAAGCCCGTTGGGGTCATACAGGGCCTGGTGGAATTGGAGGCAAATCAGGTTCGATCCATGAAAGAGAAGGACAAGACCCATCCCTTGCATCAAGAGCTTCACAACGGAATCAAGGAAGTTCCCTTGAGCGTACTTGGTGTGAAACTGAGTTCCTTAAACCCATGTCCTTGAAGCTACGTCCATGAAGATACGTCAGAGATCGTAGGTCCTGGAAAGTGCGTCGTTGACGTGTGTTCCTAGACGTTCGACACTGAATTTGCACACTATGAACGTACGCTCTTGAAGGTGAGTCCTTGAACGTGAGTTGTTGAACGTGCGTCCTTGAACGTGTGTCCTTGAACGTGCGTCCTTGAACGTACGGAGCGTGTGCAGGTGAGTGCCACTATGAGAGCCACGAGGCAGCTCATTCATTTCCACGCCAGAGTTCCAGCCAGAGTGAAAAATAAAAAATGAGCTAATTTGGAAAGCGATGACACGGCATTTCCCGGTAAGTGAGGTCAGGGAGGACAGTACTGGTGAGGGAGGGGAGGTGAGGGGAGAGGGGACGGAGGGGAGAGGAAGAGGGGGGAAAAAGTGGGTTGGGAAGGCTGTGAAGCTAGAGAGTTTTATACACGAGTGAGAATAATTAGATGGTAACAAGGCTAGGCATTTTACAGATGCTGATTTTCATTTGATGCCGAGACGGACAGAAATATAAGTTGTGGTGATGGTGTCAGTATTGGTGATGGTGATGGTGGTGATTGATGTAGTGGTGATATTGTCTTTTGTAGGCAAAGGTAAATATAAATATAATTATCATACATAGTGAAAACAACCCCCCCCCTTAAAAAAATTCGGACACAGTGTCTTATTTCCATTGGGGTCCTTTAGCATTGTATTCATCGCATATGTGTAGCCACTACATCTTGTGTAGCCACTACAAGAAAACAACGACAACAACAATGATCAAGAGTCAAGAAGACTTTGTTTTATCCTTCAGACTACAAACGTTTTCAATTCCTACTGAAATTAGTGAACTTTCAGGTCTAACAAATTTCATGTGAAAAAGAGACTTACTTTGTTTAGAAACTTATGAAGTTATGATTTGATGAAATTGAACACAGTGCGAAACATTGTCACAATAAAAGCGGCTACATATCTATACTATTGGCTGCAGTACGTTATTTGGGTAACAAAAAAATTCACATTCAGAGAAGTTAGAATTGTGTGGGTTTTTATGTATTCAGAGAACTCTCTAAACATCAGATTTAATGATAACGAATCACATCTATCACAAAATAATCGTGTTAGCAAACAACAGCAGGCGAAGGTTATTTTGGGTGCATAAATAAGCTATACGCAGTGAAGCTTTGTGTAGATCATCAGTCATTTAGCAAAATTTCTTACGATTACTGAAAAGCAAAGGTACTAATAGCACAATAAAAAAATTACTAATGTATATAAATTAACGACTTAAAAAACCTCAAATGCCTCATTAAAAAAATGCCATAAAATTTGTAATGTACTTGTACGAAGTCTTTGAGGCACTAACGCATAACATCACATTGCACATGCTCAAAAACTGTTTCTATGTCTGAAGCTTTTAGAAAGTCATTCATTGAAACACTTTCGGGAATTTTAAAACGCAAATAGACAGGCGTTTTTTTCCGATGGCATAAATAAGCATTGGTGTTTTCTTATGCTGTTTTTAAGTTGGTTAAACACCTTTATTACCTTCACTTTCTTTGTATTGAGACTAAATTTTCACTCGAATATTTACATTTTGGAATGTTACATTTTACTTCTAGCCTGAGATATGTGAAGTCCTGATGGCCAGTCTTATGTTTATAAGATAAATTATTACACTCTAGGCTAAGAAAAGAGAAGGTATCCTGGGGCCTACACCTGGGTTTAAATGTTTATTTTAATCCCTAAAATAAGAATTAACGTAAACTCTCAGCATACATCCACAAGGAGATATTCATCTCTCTCTGTATATATTCATCTTAATTTGCATTTCATACTCAAATAAAATATTAACATTGCTTTAATGTATATAATGAAATGCCATGCAAAAATATTATTCATACTTGACATAAGATACAAAATAACTCAGTCACATATTAGGATCGACAGTAGAAATACTGCAGGTCATAATCGCCAAATATTTACGCTCGGCATCTTAATGTACAATAATACATAACTGGCATGAGGGACATTTTAATGTACTCAGATTATGGTAAATATTAGTTATCATTTTTACTCCGAAGTGTATAATGTCTCCCAAAAAAAACCCAAGAAGAGCAGTAACAAGCTGTATCATTGCTTGCCGGCGTTCCAGACCGGCGCTTGGAAATCTTCCGTAAGATGTTGTGATGCCCAGTTGCAGCCTCCGACACCGCCTCGTACACCAGCCGGTGGTGTCTTTGCTATGTGGAATACTTCGAGAAACCTCATTTCGTTTCCTATTCTCGTATGTTCACTTAAGAGAATCTTTTTTCATTATTCATTATTTTGAGCTATTTATTCATTAATTCAAAGGTTTTATTCAGTAATGAGAATATTTCATTGTAAGATTTTTAAATTTTCTTCCTCAATCAAAATGTTTTTTACTGTAATTTTGAAATTCTTTAAAGAAAAAACGGGTATGTTGGTCTGCAATTTGGGTGTTTTTATTAAATAATTTCCATATTTCTCGTAAATAATTCAGATGATTTCAACAAAAACTAGAATGTTTTCAACATTTCGAAAATTTTCTTACGCAATTCGAATATTATATTCTTAATTAATATTTTCCATTCAACAGTATTCATAAGTTCTCCCTTATAATCTATTCTCCACTGACTTTTTTTAACAGACTGCAATACTTTTTTTCCATAAATTAGAATATATTTTTGTCCTAACACACTATGTCTTGCTACAAACTACGATATATTTTTAGATATTTACGACACTTTTTTTAATAAAACTCCAATATCTAGAATTTTTTTTTTTTCACAAATTCCAGTATTTTCTTCATAACAAAAAATCCATTTTCTTCACAAGTTTCGATACCTCTTTATATTTTTTCCACAAGAATAAAAATGCTGTCTTCATTAACAAAAGATATTTTCTAATATATATGTATATATATATATATATATATATATATATATATATATATACACATATATATATATATATACATATATATATATATATATATATATATATATATATATATATATATTTACGGGTTTTTTTTCACAGATTGCACAAGAAATATTCTTCCCCTCACAAAAAATAATATTTTCTTCACAAATAATAGTATTTTCTGTTCAAAACACAACAATTTCTCAACAAACAATAGTTTTCTTTCTACAAACAACAACTTTTTCTCCTGATACTAAAACACGTCATCATAAACAATAGTATCTTCTTCACAAACTTCAATATTTTTTCCTCAAACAAAAAACAAAAGTTTTTTTTCTTAAAAAAAAAAAAAACAGTGTTTTAGCCAAAAGTTATAGAATTTTCTAAGGAAAAAAAATAGCATATTTTCTCCACAAGCAATTGGTGCTTTTCCACGAAGAAATATATTTTTCAGTACAAACAATTGTGTTTTCTCCGTTTTTTTCCCATAAACTTTAGTACCTTACCCACACACACTATTTTATTTCCCCCACAAAAAATTGCATTTTCTTCACCCCGAAAAAAATATTATCCAGAATTTTCTCTAAATCAGTAGCCTTATTTTTAACGAACAACTTCGTTCTCTTCACAAACTACGGATTTTCGATTTTTCCTCACCCATAAAGAAAAATATTTTTTATGGTCTTTCCTTCCTTGTGGGCTTCTGTTTTTAATCTCAGCTATTTTCTTCACAGCGATCTTATGTCTACTACCCTTGGTCATTTTTTCCCTTTAATCTCGGTTTCTTCTTTCTTCGTAGATTAAATGTATTCCCGTAGATCAACAAGTAATTGTCTTCCTAAATTCGATGTCCTGAACATTATTTGTCTTCTCAATTTTTTTTTTTTTTTTTTGATCTTTCTCGTATTGTCTCTTTCAGAATTTCCATAAATTCATTCAGTTACAAATAATGTATTCTACTGTGCATTATATATATATATATATATATATATATATATATATATATATATATATATATATATATATATATATATATATATATATATATATAGTGATATAAGGTATTTTTATTATTTAATTATTATTATTATTATTATTATTATTATTATTATTATTATTATTATTTATTACTATTCTTTCAACAGGAAAAATGTATCACCCATATATCATGCATCATTAAAATAAAATATAATAATAAAATATAATATTATAATCAAAATAAAAGAATATATCCGTCTGCGTTAGTGTGACGACGCATCATATTATATAATTATTTCTAATTAGGTTATGTACAACGTAAAAACTTTACTGTTCATTGAAACTGCATCTCATCGAAACAAATGTTTGCAAAATATTTATTTGATTTAAATTTTTTACGTCTCTCCCACAACGTTACAACGAGAAAGAATATTTGAGTGTAATATTACACTTCCAAATTTCTCAGAAAATCGAGCTGTTGAAAATTAACGTAAGTGAAGCTGAATAATTTTATCACTTATCCGTGATACTCCAGTGAACTTCAGTGTGTTGAGGATGATGCAAGTGGTTGGGTCGAAATTTTAAATTTATTTTCCCGTTTACTGTAAAATGAAGCCTTTTTTTCTGAGTGTTGTGGGAAGAAGTTACAGATTTGAATTAACCTCGTTTGTCCCCACTGTAAACTCAATCGACAGCTGCCCTGGTCCAGTCACCCTCTTGTATGATCGCTCTGTCTCCATGAAGACGACTCGTAGCTATCTCTGTCAATACTATTATAGTTAACGTTTCTTTTCATTAGTCCAAAGGAGGGAATACGGATGCCCCCCCTCACTAGTTATTATCTCTTGGTCCGGTCTCTCCACAAGCCCAAGGGTGACGGTCCTCCTCAAACTAGTAATTATTTCAGTTAGTGCCAGACCTTTATAAAAAGTCAAGAGGACAAGATTTATTTAGGAACACATTAGATACACTTTCCCCAATCATAGCACATTCTTCCTTCAGCTTGTGGCTTTGCTGACCTCCCTAGCTTTAATCTCCTCTCCCAAACAATGGAGAAGATTGTTTTGTCTCCTCTTCGCCCATCTTTCACACTGAAGAGTTGTGAGTAAAATCACATCACATTCAGGCATAGCGTTGTGATTGTAGATGAATGGTTCAGAGAACCGACACGTTGATAAATTAGACACATGTGCAACTCTTGGGGTGTCTTTATTGAGGAAACGTTTCGCCACACAATAGCTTCATCAGTCCATACAAAGGAGAATCGTGAAGAACAGGAGAAGAATGAGGTTGAGGTTGAGGGACTGATTACCTCATTCTCCTCCTGTTCTTCACGATTCTCCTCTGTATGGACTGATGAAGCCGCTGTGTGGCGGAACGTTTCCTCAATAAAGATACCCAAGAGTTGCACATGTGTGTAATTTATCATAGTGTTGTGACTTGATAAAGATGTAGGATGGGGTGGAAAGTCCTCTGAAAGTGTAGATTATCTGTGAGCTGTTTCGGCCAAGGCAATGTTTCTTTTATTCTTCCCATTTACAGAATAACAAAATCCTTAAAGTTGTATCTATCGTTGAGTCCGGAACTTCTCATCATTTATAGTCCAGACCTTTCCAATAATTCAAATTCCGTTGATAATACATAATTAACCATAAAACAACATTAGGCAAAGGTAAAATGCAAAGGAACTTTTAAGCACTCTTAGAACGGTGCATTTTTTTTTGTATTAATTACTGAATCAGAATTGTATTATCACAGGGAGATTCAGACGAGCTGTATTAATAAGCTTTGAAAATATAATTGATCATTATAACCTATTATAATAAAAGATCATAACATTATATGTGTTATAATTATTATAGTACATATAATGTTATGATCCTTTATTATTATCCTAAGTGCTGTAATTATTAGTATTATTGCTATAGTTATTAACTTTAGTGTTATAATTATCTTTAGTGCTATAATTATTATCTTTAGTGCTATAATCATTACTTTCTGTGCTCTAATTATGACCTTTAGTGTTAACATTATAATCATCACCAGTATAATTGTGATCTTCGGTGCAATAATTATGACTATTGCAATGCCTATAATTTTCAGCGTTTTAATTATAACCTATAGTGTTATAATAATCACCTTCAGAATTTTAATTTATCACCAGCTCTATGTGTCAGTAGCAAGTAAATATCCCAGGCGGTTAAAACACATTTTGGAAGAATATTTTAAATATTTATTGGGGTTTGATATTACAAATTAACGTTTGGCAGAGTTTTCTGAAATGCAAAGTAAATTTTATTCGTTTCGGAACATAATTCATGATTCACGGTAACTAATATATTTTCCAGATCGTAACGTTTCTTTTGGCCTGTCGTTGTTGCTGTTATTTCCGTTTGGGCATGGCTCAATAATATGAATATTCTCCTTCGTAAAATATTATTAAAAATTTGAAATATGATGGGAGCTAGAGTTCGCTTTTTTTTAAGTAGTTGGTTTGTATTTTTTAGACTGTGAGTTGTGACTGAAGAGTTTAACTGAATCCTGGAAAAAAACAACTTGTTTAGATATAACCTAATTCTTATAATAGACTGATTTTTTTATTTAGCTATTTATTTCTAGAAATATTCCTAGCTGATATGCTATTTCAGCCACCAAAGTATTGCATCTGAGGGTGAGGGATAATAATGGAAATTCTTTCAAGACCTCAAACTATGCACTTCCTCGCCATTAACTGCATCACTGTACAACTCTGACTGTTCGATGCACTAGTTTTACCAGAGAACATCAAACTAGGGTAATTAAGCATGACTAAGTATGTTTTCAGCCGTAGTCTTTTTTTTCAACGAGAGATCTGCATTTAAAACAAAACTTGTCAACTGAAAAAAACAGCTTTCCCATGCAACACTAGTCACTATGTGAAAAAAGATTGAGATTTTATGTGGTATGAATGTTGATGTCACGTTCACGTAAAATATATGTTAAAAAAACACATATACTTTATTTTTTGCTTTTGTTTTCTGAATTATTTGTAAGGAGCTAATTGTCTTCAAATTCCATCCTTATCTGTTACAAATAACCGACTGAATTTATTTCGTTTACTTAGATTACAAATTAAATCTACCGGAAATTTCGAAATGCATAATGAACGATCAGTGTATTAGCTTTAAGAAACCAGTGAATTTCTCCGAGGACATTACTAATTTGGAGACTAAAATTTTAATTCCAGTGTTGCTAAATCCAATAAATATTGCCAACAAACTATATAAAGCTGAAATAATACCAGCATTAAAATTTCGAGATTCATAAGAGCATTGAAGACGTAATCCACTGACCTAACAATATGTAGTTATCAGGTTCCTATTGTGTGACCTTTATGTTTTGTGCTTGTGTTGCTTTTATGGCGCAGTGATGAGTCTTTGTCTCTGTGTTTGGTTCGGTTTTAAGCAACAAAGTTTTGAGATTTTACTGAGCAATTGCAGATATTAAAATCATTTGTATATATTAATCTCATTAGCTATTACAATGAAAAGCCTTCATGTGATGTAAAATATAATAGAGATTAATAAAGAATAAGCTTAGTTAATTATATCCCTGATAAAATAGAGCCAAACTTTTGTATCTTACTATGTCAAATATAAATCATTATTCCACATAGAATAACACGCAACTTATCAAAAAAATTGAAACGAAAAAGCGTTTCCTTCAAGCGGAAGTTATTCAAGTTCTTGCCAAAATTAACACTTGTGTGAAACTCCGTTATGTAAAACTTCGCCTGTGTTTAATAAGTGTCTCTGAGTAATTGATTTTTTTCATATATTTGACGAAAACATACACAAATAACCCGCACATAAAAGAGAGAAGCTTACGACGACGTTTCGGTCCGCCTTGGACCATTTACAAAGTCACACTGACGAAAACTATGAATGCAAACTTAAATGTATACGAAACACGACACTAGGAAACACACAGAAAGATTCAAAGTCGGTCACTGAAGTCCATGTCAATAGACTGAAGAGGACCTGAATTTTAGGCTGAAATATGTAGTACTTTTTTTAATTTATCATTTATTTTGTTCATGGGGAATCGCTTGCGTTACAGAATAACAAGTAATTACTTGCTAAAATATACAAAATATAATATTCTTCGTGAATATTGTTTGTACAGTCTTAGATGTTTTTTGTAAGCTATGATGATTGTTCAAGACTTGTCGCAGCCATAATCTCAAAAACTTAGAGATCAATTTTCCCCACCGACTTTGGAGATTTCACATCATTGTCTGAATATTTTTTGAGAACATTTGCAAAGCTAATGAAGGCTAGACACACCATCTGCACCTTTCTCAAGGGTGGCTGCATGTTACTCAACGCTGGGGGCCTTGGAGTCGCCATAAGCACCCTCGTAATGGCGAGCTACACTGAAAACGGCTCAGAAAGTTGGTGTGTTCATCAAGCAGAGGAGGAGGTGGTGGGGTGGTAGAGGAAAAGGATAGAGAACAAAAGGAGAAAGACAAAGAACAAAATAAATAGGCTGAGGAAATAAAACAAAAAGGAGCAGTAAGAACAGTGGAAGAGTAAGAAGCAACAAAAAAAAGAGTGAAAAATATGAGGACTGGAAAATGTAAGGTGAAAGAGTGAAGAGGAGAAAGACAAAAACAGAGAATGGGATGAAGTGAAAAAAATAATTATTGGAGAAAGAGGTGGACGAGGAGGAGGAGGAGGAAGAATGCCAGAAGGAGAGGAAGAGCAGATAGGTTGATGGTTACTTGTTTACCACCAGTCCACGAGAGGCATCTGACGTCCAAGTCCCGCACTAACTTGGTTATGTCTCCCATCTGAAAACAATCCACCCAACAGGGAAATTTTGGAGAAAAAACAAAAACAATAAGCAAGAGTGCAATTTCATCTTTTCCGACTGCTTCGTGGCTAAAATTTTAATCTGAGTGGGCTAGTATATGAATGTAATGATAGGTAGGCTCAAAATAGGTAAACAGTTAGGTAAATGGGTAAGCTGTTTGGTTCATTGGCATGTAGAGATAAGAGAGGTGTTATAGCATGTAGGTAGGTAAACAGAAGTTCTGGTTATTTAGGTAGTTATTGGGTAGCTAGGTAGATGGAACATAGGGTAATTTTATATATAAAAGACAGTAATTACAATAGCTGAACGACAGATAAATAGACTGAAGAGAATGAGAGGTAATGAATCCTAAGTTTACTTGTCATGGCTAGAAAGTGTTAATATATTTTACGAAATGTTTAACATTACCATCAGATAGGACTGCTCTTCATTCGTATTTCTCAAAGTGTATTGGATCCACGAAGACCTTACAGTGATCTAGTGAAATACGCTGGACCCACGAGGTACTTACAACGATCTAGGGAAGTGTATTGGACCCACAAAGACCTTACAATGATTTAGGAAAGTGTGTTAGACCCACGAAGACCGTACCATGATCTAGGGAAAAGTGTCAGACCCACGAAGACCTTACCATGATCTAGGGAAGTGTGCTGGACACACGAAGACCTTACCATGATCTAGGGAAGTATGTTGGACCCACGAAGACCTCGTAGCGACGGAAAATCCATGGAAAAGTATATCTTGCAAATACAAAATTTTATATTCCTAATGTACTGTGTTACTCCCAGACTGAATCGAAAGGTCTTCTTGGCACCTATTATGTTTGTTAATGTTCTAGTTACTATGTTATTATTAGTTTACTCAATGAAAAGCGTTAAATCCAAACGGGTAATGCAGTTCTGCCGTCTGTGACATTTTATGATATCAAAACTGTTTGGAAATATTCGATCTTCTTGAAGAGTTTTAATGATTTTTGTTTTCATTCCAGTTCCTTTTCAACCTATTCTCAACGGTTACAAGCTGTCGGGGTAACCCTTCCCTCAGCCTGACAACACCCACAAGCCATCGGGAACGCCTTCTCCCAACCTACTCTCAGTCTAACGAGAAGCCTCCCACCATCGGGCCGAGTCTCTCCACCAATAACCAGTGAGGGAAGCTGGCATGAATTTTCGCCCGGCCACTTAGCAATTTCAGGACGCATACGCAATCGTTAATCGAATTTGTATTTCGCGCACCAGATAATTATGTGACATTCTAGTGTAGCGCCGCCGAATTTCTAACGAATAAGACAAAACCGCTGTAGTACGGAAGCTTGCAAGTTCGAGTGAATATATATATATATATATATATATATATATATATATATATATATATATATATATATATATATATATATATATATATATACATACATACATATCGTGCCGAATATGTAAAACTGGTCAATTAGCAAGAACTCATTTAAAATTAAGTCCTTTCTAAAATTTTCTCTTATGGGTTTAAAAATATATTTTTTCATTAATGTTGATGTAAAAATTTATAATTTTGCACCAAAAGGAACTTAGAAAACTTACCTAACCTTATTATAACAAGCGCAATTTATTTTAGCCTAACCCAACTAAATATATTTTAGATTTGTTTACAATAATTTAATACTAAACAAACACAGTGAAATAAAAAAAATTTTCGTTAGGTTCAGAATGATTTTGGCGAAATTACTGCATACACAAATTTTCACTTGTCCTATATGGCAAGATGAGCGTTGCTATTTAAGCCAAGATCGCAAGTTCTGCCTATTCGGCACGACATATATATATATATATATATATATATATATATATATATATATATATATATATATATATATATATATATATATATATATATATATATATATATATATATATATATATATATGCAATAAGATCACAGTAAACAGGTGATTTCAGAATATGCAAAACAACCACTGTGAAAAAATAGAGAAATTCCAAGCGCTTTCGTGACCACTCAATGTGAGTAGTCACGAAAGCGCTTGGAATTTCTCTCATTTTTTCACAGTGGTTGTTTTGCATATATATATATATATATATATATATATATATATATATATATATATATATATATATATATATATATATATATATATATATATATATATATATATATATATATATATATATATATATATATATATATGTGTGTGTGTGTGTGTGTGTGTGTGTGTGTGTGTGTGTGTGTGTGTGTGTGTGTGTGTGTGTGTGTGTGTGTGTGTATTTGTTTAACACAGTTGGATCTAGGATTACATTACACATAGACGCATATGTTTGCTGGTTTCTAATTTTCAAAAGCTTTATGCACCTCGTCAGAGGTTGGGTAAGTGCTTAGGGTACAACAGGTTTTTCCTCTTTAGATCGGAATACTGAGTGGCTGAAAGAGAACAAAACTGACTGCTCTGGGATCGTTGTTTACCCTAATGAGTTTATTGCCTGTCCTTTTTTATTTTTTAAGGCAATGGATGCACAATTTTTTCCTCCGTGAGCCTAGGGTCAACGAAATTTTATGGATGAAGCTTCAGTGATGTGCAAGATCCCTGTTTTTTCTCGACTTTTGTGACGCCTTAAAAACCTGTCAGCTTCACCAGGTACTGCTTCGCTTTGCTGGCCATACATGTGGCTGTTATAGATGTATATGTGTGGCACCACAACATCAACTCATCCCAGCATGGTAACTCCATCTGGACGCTTTGGGGTGCCATTTTCAGGCACATTAGCGATTACTACCTTGACTATGTTTCGTCCATCCAGGACGCGCCGAAACGTCGCCTAAAATTTTCTCTATTAAGTGCGGCTTATTTGTAAATTGTTGCAGCCACGGTATTATAATTTTTTTTTATACTCTTCGTATTCCGTCTGCGCAGTGAAAGGCTCATCATGACCCAAAATCCAAGTTTAACCTCATTCCCGCCGGCACTCAGGCAGGATTAGCATGGTCCAGTCTATCCCAATGACTTTTAATCATGACTCTCAACCCCAGAATAACTTTGAGCCTAAAATTTATCATTTTATAGAGGTGGTTAAAAATCTCTGGTATAGACAGCAAGGCTGTCCTTCCTACGTTGGCCTACGTGCTATTGCCACCGATAGCTTGACTGATCAGGAACCCTGGTCTGGGATCGACCTGCGGGAACAATGATCTATGGAAGCAATAACAGGTTGAACAGGTACATTGTGAGCTTTTCTACATCGGATTAAAGGATTGCGTTAGAATCACCCAAGCATGAGAGCTCCATTAGGTATGCACGACAAAACTCGGCGGTTTTCCAACGTGTTAAACTTTTCACCTTAAAAAAAAAACGCATCCGTATTGCGACAGGAACGCTGAGACTGCCAAAGAAAAATTATTAAATCATCTGTCATTGCGTGTATGAGGAATGTTAGCCTATCAGAATGACAAGAAAAATTTGACGCGATCACTCCTTTCACAGGAAGTGCCTTGACGAAATCATTCCCTTCAAAGAAAGTACCTTGATGAAATCAGTCCCTTCAAAGAAAGTACCTTGATGAAATCAATCCCTTCAGAAGAAGTTTTATTTTTTATTTTTTTTATTAGCACACTGGCCGATTCCCACCAAGGCAGGGTGGCCCGAAAAAGAAAAACTTTCACCATCATTCATTCCATCACTGTCTTGCCAGAAGAGTGCTTTACACTACAGTTTTTAAACTGCAACATTAACACTCCTACTTCAGAGTGCAGACACTGTACTTCTCATCTCCAGGACTCAAGTCCGGCCTGCCGGTTTCCCTGAATCCCTTCATAAATGTTACTTTGCTCACACTCCAACAGCACGTCAAGTATTAAAAACCATTTGTCTCCATTCACTCCTATCAAACACGCTCACGCATGCCCGCTGGAAGTCCAAGCCCCTCGCACACAAAACCTCCTTTACCCCTTCCCTCCAACCTTTCCTAGGACGACCCCTACCCCGCCTTCCTTCCACTACAGACTGATACACTCTTGAAGTCATTCTGTTTCGCTCCATTCTCTCTACATGTCCGAACCACCTCAACAACCCTTCCTCAGCCCTCTGGACAACAGTTTTGGTAATCCCACACCTCCTCCTAACTTCCAAACTACGAATTCTCTGCATTGTATTCACACCACACATTGCCCTCAGACATGACATCTGCACTGCCTCCAGCCTTCTCCTCGCTGCAACATTCATCACCCATGCTTCACACCCATATAAGAGCGTTGGTAAAACTATACTCTCATACATTCCCCTCTTTGCCTCCAAGGGCAAAGTTCTTTGTCTCCACAGACTCCTAAGCGCACCGCTCACCCTTTTCCCCTCATCAATTCTATGATTCACCTCATCTTTCATAGACCCATCCGCTGACACGTCCACTCCCAAATATCTGAATACATTCACCTCCTCCATACTCTCTCCCTCCAATGATATCCAATCTTACATCACCTAATCTTTTTTGTTATCCTCATAACCTTACTCTTTCCTGTATTCACTTTTAATTTTCTTTTTTTACATACCCTACCAAATTCATCCACCAACCTCTGCAACTTCTCTTCAGATTGTCCTAAGAACACAGTGTCATCAGCAAAGAGCAACTGTGACAACTCTCACTTTATGTGTGATTCTTTATCTTTTAAATCCATGCCTCTTGCCAAGATCCTCGCATTTACTTCTTTTACAACCCCATCTATAAATATATTAAACAACCACGGTGACATCACACATCCTTGTCTGAGGCCTACTTTTACTGGGAAATAATCTCCCTCTTTCCTACATACTCTAACTTGAGCCTCACTATCCTCGTAAAAACTTTTCACTGCTTTCAGTAACCTACCTCCTACACCATACACCTGCAACATCTGCCACATTGCCCCCCTATCCACCCTGTCATACGCCTTTTCCAAATCCATAAATGCCACAAATAAAAAAAGTCCCCAATGAAAGCTTCAGAAGAAGTGCCTTGACGAAATAAATTCCTTCGGAGTAAGTGCCTTGATGCGATCAGTACCTTCAAAGGGAGTTCCTTGGCACAGTCAAACCCTTCGAAGTGAGTGCTTTCAAACTGGCGAAGGGCTCTAAATCACAGCACGAGTCAAACCTGTTTTTTTTTCCATTCACAGTTAACAATAAAATAATAATTCCTGGATAACTGCATTACCACTAAAGTCAACTTGCTTGTGTCGTCCTCTTTCTGTCTTACCTTGAGACACAATACTCACACACCTTTCCAATTTAACCAGAAGTATATCTCAATACTAGAAGCGAAATATACCATTTTCTCTTATTTTAACTTACTTTTTACTACTCGGGTTTTATTTAGACAAAGAAACAAGTTGAGAGCAAGCTTTTATTGGGCACTTTTTTTTTTACTCTGCATAGAGTTTCTTCGTGCTTGATGGCAAGGTTTCGTTTCATCCATGTGATTTTTAGTTTCAATTATGTATCTGCAAATATACTGTAGATTTAATGATATTACCTGACGAAGTTAATTTTCCCTTCATTAGTTCCAGAGGCTGTACAAGATGGAATATTATTCAGTGGAATTTTTGTACAGAAACAAGAGAATATAATAACGATACAGAAACAGGAGGAGAATATCACTACAGAAACAAAGGAATAATATTACAATAGCAAAGTAAAATTGACTTAAATGAAGATTAATACTACGAAAAGAAGAGGACAATAAAATTACACAAACAAGAGAATAACAAGATAAGAGAGACAGGAAAAATAATAAACTATAGAAACAAGAGAATAAGAGCACTGAAATAGCAGAATATAAACAATAGGAATAATAAAGGGAAATTTATAAAATCATAAGCCAATTGAAAGGAATAAAAATATCTGAAGCAGAAGACGGTAACGAAGAAATTGAAAAACTAAATAAAGGCTATTTAAAAAGAAGAAAACATGAAGATACTGTGCGCAAAATAACTGAGTGAAGAGGGAATAATAAAGATGAGAGGGGAGAGAAATGGAAGTGAGGGAGATAATAGTTCAGGAATGAGGGTAGGAAATGAGAGCCAAGGAAGAGGGAAGACAATAAGAGCCAGGGAAGAGAAAGGGAATTGAAGGCCAAGGATGAAATAAAGAAGAGAGGAAGATGGAAAGGAGGAAGAGCTCTCTTTCCTGGGCCTCAGCCTCGTATCCAAAAAAATTATTCTAGTAAATGACTCAGTGATCTCATCATTCCATATTTATACTTGAACCAGAGTGCCAAGTTTGTCTCCACTTGTTTCTTCACCCAGTGTACTTCACGCTCTCACTACTGCCTCACCTAGTGTGTGTTTCACTTGCTACTGCCTCACCTAGTGTGTGTGCTCCACAAACTCACTACTGCCTCACCTAGTGTGTGTGCTACACAAACTCACTACTGCCTCACCTAGAGTGTGCTCCACAGTCTCACTACAGCCTCACCTAGTGTGTGTGTTTCACTCACTCACTACTGCCTCATCCAGTATATGTTCTAAACACTCACTACTGCCTCTCTCAGTGTGTTCCACACACTCAGTACTGCCTCACCTAGTGTGTGTACTCCACACACTCACTACTGCCTCAGCCAGTGTGTGTTCCACACACACTCACTGCTGCCTTTCCCAGTGTTTGTTCAACACACTCAGTACTATCTCAACTAGTGTGTGTGTACTCCACACACTTACTACTGCCTTTCCCAGTGTGTTCCACACACTACTGCCTCACCTAGTGTGTGTGCTCCACACACTACTGCCTCACCCAGTGTTTGTTCCACACACACTGCTGCCTCAACCAGTGTATGCTCCACACACTCACTACTGCCTCACCTAGTGTGTGTGCTCCACACACTACTGCCTCACCCAGTGTTTGTTCCACACACACTGCTGCCTCAACCAGTGTATGCTCCACACACACACACACTACTGCCTCTCCCAGTGTGTGTTTCTCACTCTCATTATCTTCACACTGAAGATGTTTTCCCTTGCATCTCTCTTGCTGATATAAGTTTAATGCTTCTATTTATGTGTCTCATCGTCGGGGTTCCAGATGGTTAAGAAGTTTGAGTTGTTTACAGTATAGTTACCTAAATTTCTTGTGCGTCATGAGCGTGTTCCTTCTGCACTTCCTCTCCTCTAGCTTCAAAGCTCAGCTATAATATTTCACAGACCCTTCAAAGCTCTTTTTATATACTAGAGACAGTATGGTCTTCACCTGGGGCTGCATACTTAAAAATCGGTCTTTAAAATTAATCATCTTCACCTTCTCTAAATCTCACTTTATAATAAAGTAAGTCCTCACTTAACGTCTTATATAGTTTTTTGAAAACTGCGACTTCAAGCGAAATGATTATCGTATGATTATCGTATATACTTTACTAATTTATATTTTACATTAATTTGTATTCATTCGATTGTTTTTTCCTCATCAAACTTATAAAGAAAATACACTGAACGAAACGAAGTTTTCAGACCTTGTTCAATGCTCATTTTCAGTTTTTCTGTGCAGTGTAACTTAACCCAGTGAGAACATAACCACTTTCTGAAGGATTTCTCTTTGATATTCTTCAAAGATTTTCCTATATTCGCAAATTTTTCATAATTTGTTGGAATTATTCCCTTTTCGCCAATAGATTCCGTGCTGCCTTTCCTGAGGGTTTTCCTTCTCCATCTCAGCAGGTATGGTACTGGATCCGAATGGCGTACTGCAGATATGGAAGAAAAGACATACATTACAGAGCAGAATTGTAGTGAAACAACATTTCGCTCTAGTGGAACTTGTTCTGCAACGTTTGACTTTTCCGATAAAACTTCTGCTCTTTTTTTCTCTTCTGCCATCCATACTCCCTTATTAAACTTGAAGCGAAACTCGAAAAGCCATTTCTTGGACTACTTAGGCAAATTTTTCCTTTCTTCGTTAAGCTTTTCCTAATCCTATGTATATGCATTGATGGTAATTAGGGGAATAAGATAACCAGAATATTTTGGTGGTTAGAGCAACCACAGTGGCTAAATTAACCATAACTCCCACAAGTATCACGATTATGGAAATATATATAAAGTCATAGCAACTAATCAAAATAATCATGGTTGCCAGCACACCTAATAACAGACATATATATTTCAGCCATAAGAGGCATTCAGTCTCTTATGGCTGAAATATATGTAGATATCTGTCTAATGATCTGAATAACCCACACGATTAATTAGACAAAACATGCCACAGCCACAGGTTTATTCGTTATACCCGACATGATTGATAGAGATATGCTACAGGTAAACTGTGGGAATATGACTGACGATCTGTCACCTCCCACTGGCTGTGAAGTATATTAAACATGCTAAACCCGGGAATTAGTCTCCGGGTTGTGTAAGATCTATGGGTAAGTCACCTTAAAACTTGTTACCTTTATTCGCTTAGCAAGTAAATAGGTACCTGAATGAAGCCAAGACTCAATTTTAGAACAAGCTTAATATGGGGGGAGGGTGTTGGAGAAGGACGACTTTTCGATCTGTTTATATCTTCATCAAGATATAAGCAGATCGAAACGTTGTTCCCACTGAGAGCATGTTGTGTCTTTTTTCACTATTGTCTGCTGCACGCCAGTAATATCCAAGTAGCAGAGTGCTAGTTAGCTGCTGTAGGTCGCAGCCTAGGAATTGGTAAACAATAGACCTAGTGGCGAACCACTAGGAATCAGTAGACCATCCTACCTTAGGCTCTGAAGTGTGCTAAGACAGGATAATAGATAATGTTGGATAGGAGCTAAGGTAAGATAACAGCGAAGGCAGAGTAACAGCTTTTAGCCAATACAGATATACTCTTTAAAACAATATTCATCATTGGAAAGGAAATAAATATGAAATGAGTAGAACCATAATGAAAAAATGTATTTACGAGAGATGGAGCAAGTAACTAGTGTTATTATACACTTTTACAACCAATGTATAGCTTTCAAATCATTTTCACAACCCGAGGTAAATAAAATAATAACAAATTTCACAATTCATGGTTAATATGAAATAAGATATGAGGTTTAAAATAAAAAAAAATTATTTACACTGCAAATAAATCGCGTATAAATGTTGCAGTAAAGGTGAATTAAGTCTAATAAAATGAAAACAGTTACAATAGAATGAGTGAAGCAGGTGATATGCAACAAAGATTAGTAAAAACTGTGAAAACATCGTAGGAATATGTCAATTAAAAAAGAAGGAAAAATGCGAATAAACTTAAACAAAACACACGACGAAATGGGTCTTTACACAGATCTTTGAGTTTTTGCGCAGATCTTTGAGTACATCATAGGAACAAACGCAATTCCATTTTAAGTGTATCTTAAAATCTGATATGTTTTGTTTTTGAGTGCAACATATGACAATGACAGTTTCTTCCTTAGTGCATCTTAGGAGGTGACTGGTGTTTCTTTAGTACATTTTAGAAGGTGATTGGTATTCCTTTTGTGCATCTTAGATGCTTTTCGGTGTTCCTTCAGTGAATTTTAGATGCTGCTTGGCGTTCCTTTAGTGCATCTTAGGAACTCTCTGGTGTTCTTTTAGTGCCTCTTAGGCTGTCTGGTGTTCCTTTGGTGCATTTTAGGAGGCGACTGGTGTTCCTTCAGCGCATCCGAAATGACACTCGTGACTTTGAGCCAGAGAGCAGCAATTTGATATTTTACTTCACATCTAACGAAAAAACATAGTCTCTTGCATATATTCTGATAGAGTATCTACAGCATTCTACCGTATTATGTACCAAGTATATTAGAAAACAGAATCCTTTTGTTCTTTTATGAGATAAAAATCAAAATGGCAGGATGAATCATTGGCAGAATTCATGAATGGTTTTTTTTCCTCTTATATATTACAGAACCTCAACAACAGAAATGGCTACCCAGAATCTTAGATCACACGACGTGTGAATTCCTGTAATTACGTTACACCGAAAAAGCTTTTTGTAAGAGTGTGAATTATGATCTTAAAATGTTGTAGCAAGGAGGAGGCTGCTGGACGTAGCACAAATGTTGCATCTAAGATCATTGTACGGTGAGCATTTAGCAGAGACTAAGAAATTCAGAAATAAGAAGACAGAATAGTGGTGGTACATGGGTTAAAATTAACGGAATGGACAAGGGGGGTTAATAAGATGATTTAGTTATGAAAAAAGGAAATACAGGGAACATCCTAGAGAGGGTTGGAAGGAGGATGTAAGAAAAGTTATAAGAGGTAGGGGAGTAAACATTTGGCAGGCATCTATGAGTGATTTAGATTAGATTCCCACAAGTGGTTTTTGAGGTGCTGTAATATTGCGAGAATGGTAAAAATCTTGAAAGGATATACTTTGTAAGTTGGTTGGGGATGGTGTGGTCTATTTCACCAATAGATCATGATGTCTGTGAATGAATGAGACATTTAAGTGATATAAGTTCATTCTCAATAAGTTTGGTTTTTGAAAGCACAAATCTCTCGGGCATAAGAAACTGGGGAATCACATGCTCAGTTTAACAGTCTTTTAGAAACTACTTACACTTTTAACACTTTCTTGGACGTCAGATCATCTCTAAGACATTCATCATTTGAAACACTTTTCAAATATTATGAATCAAGTTTCTTAACCATCTGTAAAGATATGATCTCGTAGCCACTATCTCCCCAAAGGCTGAGAATCAATTTCCAGGAGATCTCTCATTTCTTACACTTAAGAAATATGTTCAACTAAAAATAGGACTGAGAGTCATACAATTTCTCAGTCATGAATTGCTGCTAAAACGTGCCATAAATTTAATAAATTCTTATATTGTGTCCCATTTTGGTTACATTAGAGATAGTCATTAATAACGAAGAATGACAAAAAAAAAATTAAGGGAAAACTATGAAAATTGATTATATACCCATGAATAACGAATTATATTTCTGATTGTGTCATCAAGTTGCAAAAAAAAAATTGGATGAGAATTCACTTGTGATTTAGCTAATTATAATTAATTTTCACTGACAATGTAGACCCTGTTTAAACTCGAAAAAAAATTATGCAAAAAATTAATAGTAATAACAGCGATGTTTCCTCAAAACTTTTTACAGTTTTATTCAGAAAATATGAAGCATATTTTTCCTAAGATTTTTCAAAGCCAATCAAAAAGTGAAAGAAGAAAAGACGAATTATATTACTAACGCAGACAACGCAAATAAAAAAAGTGAGATAAAAAACAAGAAAGAGTATCATGATAAATATATTGATATCCTAATGATAAAAATACATATAAATTATGCCCGAGTTTTCAGTCCACCAGACGTAATTAAAACGAATTTAAAAATAAATTAAATTCTAGAAGGTAAGTCTTAACATCTTGTCTGGAACAAGTCACAAAGAAGAAGATGTACTTATTAAAAATATTCCGGTTTAACATGAACTTGACCTTGCATTATTTTATTGGAAAAATAATATTCAAACTGTCATAATGAGTGGTCAGAAATCTGACTCCTTTATTGGTGCTACATCAGATTTTATTATTCTTAATTGCTTGGATTATTAAACGAATTGAAAATATGTTATATAAATTATCAATATACATTAGTAAGCTTTGATATTAGCTCACACTTTTCTAACATCTCAGCTTCATATAAAATAAAAATTGGTTCCATAAATCACACGCCCGAGAAGCCAAGATATCACAAGTGAGTCTTTAATTCTCTTTCCAAATAAAACATCAGAGAATGCAAATCGAACTGTTCAGGTTATCGGAGGTTACAATAAGACAGACAGGGGTATATGTCTGTCTTAAATCCCTGGACACAGAATAAATTACGGGGTAGAAAAGTTGATCCTAGCCACCTAGCCACTACGTCTGTTTACCAAATCTATGTAGTATGAAAAACAACATGTAGATCCATATTTTCTTAACCAATAAACTGTTTTTGTGGTATAAACCCTTATCTAGCGTCGTCCCATCTGTAAAAGAAAACATCATTTTAAACAGTAACCAGAATGTCGTGTAAAAAGAAAAAGCACAGTGCTCGGGGACGGTACAGTATTGTGAGAGAAAGATTGTGCCCAGGCATGATACAGTATTGTAAAAATATAAGACTATGGTCACGGACCGGACCGCGGGGGCGTTTATCCCCGAAACCCTTTCCAGGTATACAGGTATGCTCTGAAATGGTACAGTAAATTCAGAACGGGAACTTTCCAGGAAAACTGAGCCGCATTTGTCCTGTTTGATGTCACTAAAATTGTCTGAGCGACCACAACGATCAAAAAAAAATTAAATACACGTGAATAGAAGCAAGAGTACGTATGCCTGAAGTAATAAATAATCAGCTGACCTGGTCTGGCTTCCAGCAGCAGCAAAGAAAGATGCAAGTTTTACTGATTCTCCAGTGACCTATCATGGGAGTTTCCTCGTTGTTTTTCAGGAGCTCTTGATACAAGAATTGAATTTATCTTCCCCTTCCATAAATCGAACATGACTGCCTTCCAGTCAACAGGAGCTAAATTGCTAAATGACCCTTAAGGGTTTAGCGCTTCTCTAAATAATAATAATAATAATAATAATAATAATAATAATAATAATAATAATAATAATAATAATAATAATAATAATAATAATAGTAATAATAATCCAGTAACGAAAATAACAAACCACTATATTTTTCCCCTGTTTATTCTGGCAATTTGCCATGTAGCTTTGCCTGCCTCTACAGCACTAGGTGATAAAAAATATTATAAAAAAAACTGGCGAAGACGTTAGGATTATCTGTAGTCCCTCGTGTAGTCGACTACGCGGATATCGCTCCCGTGGCCCAGTCCCAGACTAGGCCTCCTCGTTGATAGCCTGATCAATCAGGTTGTTGGTGCTAGCAGCACAGAGTCCAAAGTAGATATCCCACAGCCCGGCTCATCGGGAATTATCTTGATGAACTTAAGTCTTTTATCCCCCCCCAAAAAAACTTAATAATCCCGAATTGACCAGGTAGAAATGATGGTAAAAGAGGGAGAGGTTACAATTAGTGAATAAATAAAGAGAACGAGAGCAAAAATAATCTAAATTAGTGGGATGAACAAGAAGAGGATAGAGAATTTATTCGTGGAATGAAGAGAAGGAAAGAGGTGGAAAGACAGTATTTTATGAAAACTGAAGGTGAGAGAGAAGCGGAAAGCACGAAGGCCAACCAAACCAGTTTCCAAGGCGGGAAGGCAGCGGGTGCTCCTGTTGCCGTGGCCCGCTGTAGTGTTAACGGCACCCTTGAACGGGTCATCTTACGACAAAGGCTCGTATCAGGTGATTTTCCCCTGGCGAATAAATCAACAAGAGCAGTAAACAGGAAGAATAGGATACAGGAGTGTGTAGGTGAGAGGGATGTGAGGATAGATGAATGGTGGAAAGCGTTGCTTTGAGGAAAGGATTTGCCTGATGGACGGCCCGCACCTGCCATCATTATGCTCAGGAGACACGGAACTTAACATCTCTTAGGAGAAGATTAAATATCTCACTACTCCTCAGGAGAAGACTCTAAACCAGATACCACCTCTAATAAGAAAAATCCGAACCTGAAACCACTCCTTGGAAGAAGAAGATTTTGAAGTGATACCACCATCTGGGAGATGATTTTGAACTTTACACCACCCTGAAATTGATACTACAACTTAGAAAGAGACTGCTTCTCATACTACCCCTTAAGAGAAAAATCCAAACCTGACGTCATCCCTTTGAAAAAGGCTCTGAAACTACTTAACAGCACCTCTTAGGAGTAGAAAATAAACCTGACAAGAAACCCTAAAGAGAAGATTTTGAATCTGGCAGCACACCATAAGAGACGCAAATGACAACACCCCTTAGAAAGAGACTCTGAACCCATCCCATACGAAGAAACTCTACATTTGCCACCACCCCTTGCCAGTTAGTGAGAATCCATGTATTGGATATAGATAGAGAAATAATCCCGTTAAAAACCAGAAGAGCATTGGCTTACGCAAGGGTTAGTAGTAAGCTCTTCAGATAATCGCTTCATGTGACGCGATCTTTGGCAAGTTGCACGGAATTATTTCCCAAATCGGAGACCAGCTGACCATGCTAGTGTCTATACGGGAATCTTTAAAACATCAGTGACGAGTGAAAAGGTTGCAGCTCACACACGATAAACGTCACAAAATGTGCTGAAACGTTCTTGATTCTAGAGCTATACTTTGTTCAGCGCAGCCGGTACTGTGGAAAATCTCTTACTGTTACTCTTCGATTGTGTTCTTGACTGAGTGATTCACATAGATCCTGGCGATTAACGGTCATCATCATTATTCTTATTCTTAGTTTAATTATTCATATTCTTAGTTTCATTCATTCATTCTTGTTGTTGTTGTTGTTGTTGTTGTTGTTGTTGTTGTTGTTGTTGTTGTTGTTCTTCTTCTTCTTCTTCTTCTTCTTCTTCCTCTTCTTCTTCTTCTTCTTCTTCTTCTTATTATTATTATTATTATTATTATTATTATTATTATTATTACTGTTGTTGTTATATTCATACAGCACCTGGGGAGGATGGGAGATAATCATGTTTATAAGAAAGAAGGAAAGTATACGCATGTAACCGGTACATAGGAGGCAGGGGAAATGTAGCGCCAATTCCTTGGGAGAAGAGTCCTTCATCAACCTTGAGGTATTCCCCTTGAAGGGTAAGGATTACTAAGCAATCTTTTACTGGTGATGAAACACTAGTGAGTCACATTCAGTCAACGATACATGACCATCTTAGTTTCAAGGAGTAATTATGGGATGGTCAGTGTTTATGTTCCTTGAAGGTGAATAATACAAATGCAGCCTCTAGATTTCCTTCTTTGCATTCTTCTATGATAGATGTGTAGCCCATAAAAATCAGCGAACAGAATGTCTGCAGGATCACACACACTAAACATTTGTCATTCCCTTTCACATGCAGACAGTAATCTACTTTCACTTACGGGTGACATAATCCACTGGATTATTGCCTTTCAGCAATAAACTGTTTCCTGCCATTTTCAGCCGCAGCTCTGCAGTGATATTTTAATGCTCCTTGTACTTGGCGTTGATTTTTGTCGAGGTAATTTTTGTTTTCATTCTAATTCAAGAGCTCACAGGGATGGAAATAAGTGCGAACTGAAAATGAAATTACACTATTAGATGTGCTCACAGACTGATAAAACACTAGCGAGGATGAATGAAATAGCGAATTGCCGAAAGCTATAACAACAGTTATACAAGTTGCACATTAAATATTTATTAGTACAAGGTTGTGAAACAAATCCTTCAGCTTAACTTTACAGCAAATATCTCTTGCTCTGCAGCCACCACAGTTTGATCTGAGCATCGTGAGAGCATTGTCAGTAAAATCGTCACTAGAACTTGGGCACACTTGAATCAGCATCCTTGGACACTCTGTTCATCTTGCGAGATTTTTGGTGCTTCTCCAAAAGGAGGCTCTGAAATGCGTCTTATTTCTGTTTAATTATCCACTGAGGACAACTACTTTATGTTCAATTTCCTATCCAATTATATTTATATATGAAACATTGACGTTAGATCGAGCCTTTACTCTACAAATCTTCGTGATCTTGGTCACTTCTTAAATATAAATCTACTTATTACGCAGTGTAATTTGCTCTTTGAAAATGCTCGTAGTAACGGTTGATGAATTCAAGAAGTACGAGGAAAAAAATA
Organism: Cherax quadricarinatus; assembly: GCF_038502225.1. Classification (NCBI taxonomy): domain Eukaryota; kingdom Metazoa; phylum Arthropoda; class Malacostraca; order Decapoda; family Parastacidae; genus Cherax; species Cherax quadricarinatus. The sequence continues at coordinate 12,397,908 of NC_091298.1, read as the reverse complement.
ACGTCTTTCTAGATAAAAACAAAAACGCACCACAAAATCTTATTATAAATAAAAGCAGACAACCAGTAGGCACTGTATGTGGTACCTCTCTCTGTCTCTGTCTCTCTCTCTCTCTCTCTCTCTCTCTCTCTCTCTCTCTCTCTCTCTCTCTCTCTATATATATATATATATATATATATATATATATATATATATATATATATATATATATATATGTAATATATATATACATATATATATATATATATAATATATATATATATATATATATATATATATATATATATATATATATATATATATATAGGGAGAGAGAGAGAGAGAGAGAGAGAGAGAGAGAGAGGTACCACATACAGTGCCTACTGGTTGTCTGCTTTTATTTATAATAAGATTTTGTGGTGCGATTATGAATGTATGTATATATATATATATATATATATATATATATATATATATATATATATATATATATATATATATATATATATATATATATATATATAGTAAAAACTGTATATATAAACGCACACGGCACACGGCTCGACCCACAGACCATCCGCATTAGTGTTGCCCTTCGACTTGCCGCCCCTATTCTCGCCGAACACAGGTGTATTTGTGGCAGTGAAGCAGCAGACCGATTCGGGTACCATGGTCTTGTGTGCCCTAAATCCGAGGGAAAGATTGCAAGACATGAGGAGGTTAATAACATCAAAAGGAGCCTCACAACAGCCGGATGCCTAGCAGTAAGGGAGCTACCCCAACTATACAAATCTGATGGCAGCCAGAAGCGTCCAGATGGTGTCACACTTCAAGCCTGGACCGACGGTAAACTGGTGTGGGACTACACATGTGTATCTACCTTGGCTGATACTTATCTCCAATACACCAGGGAGGAAGGAGGAGCAGCCGCCAGCTTCAGGGAGTCCCAAAAGTCTAGAAAATATGGAGAACTTGCCCATCATTATATGTTTGTTCCCATAGGCTCAGAGACCCTTGGCTCATGGGGAAAGAGTGCATCTAAGTTCCTTAAGGAGCTAGGCAAAAGACTCAGCAGGGTAACTAGGGATCCCAGGGCAGCTAGTTTTCTGTTCCAGCGGCTCAGCGCTGTTGTTCAGAGGGGTAATGGCTGCTGTATTTTGGGCACGCGCCGCAGCTCTGAGGAGCTGGATGAGATTTTCACATTATAATCAGTGACAAACACGTAACAATATGTACTAGACATGTATCTCTCACATCTCATGTACTGTATATGCCATCTTTATATCAACAATCTATCTCTTAAACCTTTTGTACCATATTATGTAATAAAATATATCTACTGGTAAAAAAGAATGAAAAGATGGGGTGGTAGGGGATTGAAACCGCTTCAGGATGAAATCCAAATATTCTTCCTTGAAGCCTTTTTATCCACTTCTCCGAGGCTATGGGTCCCACATTTTACACCAGAGGTGAACCCCATCCTATATATAAATATATATATATATATATATATATATATATATATATATATATATATATATATATATATATATATATATATATATATATATATATATATATATATAAATATATATATATATATATACACACACACACGTGAAGTAGTAGTATTCAGTAAAACGTAGTATTTGTGTTGCAACCCCGGAAAACTTTATAAAAAAATTAAAGCTAAACACTGAACACGAGACACCACGTGTAACTACAAATTAAACCCAAACATGTACATATACACACACACTCACACACACGCACCAGGTGCCATAACACACAAGGATGGCACTAATTGGTGCCAGCACCATTTGACTGTCTCTCTTGAGTTTGAATCAACACTAACAGTGCCAGGCCAAGTAGCCTACACCTTGTTCTAGTACTCCCAAAAGAAGTGTTTGGTCTGGGACAACCTTTATAAGGCCAGTGATGACCTACTTGTACCTTCACCAGCAGAGCTATGCTCGTGTTTTTTGTGTGAGGATATTTCTATGTGTGTACTCACCTATTTGTACTCACCTATTTGTGGTTGCAGGGGTCGAGTCACAGCTCCTGGCCCCGCCTCTTCGCTGATTGCTACTAGGTCCTCTCTCTCCCTGCCCCATGAGCTCTATCATACCTCGCCTTAAAACTATGTATGGTTCCTGCCTCCACCACATCACTTTCTAGGCTATTCCACGGCCTGACTACTCTATGACTGAAGAAATACTTCCTAACATCCCTTTGATTCATCTGA
>NC_091298.1:12383184-12390684 GCF_038502225.1 Cherax quadricarinatus | reverse complement strand
AGCTATGAGTAGACCCCTGCAACCACAATTAGGTGAGTACACACACACACACACGCACACACACACACACACACACACACACACACACACACACACACACGCACACACACACACACACACACACACACACACACACACACATTCATTTACTCCACTTCTTGCCAGAGGGACGCCCTTACTACAGTTCAAAATCGCAGATATTCCCAGGCACTATACTTCTCAACTTCAGGATTCAAGTCAGGCTAAGCGGTTTTCCTGAATCCCTTCATACATATTACCTTGCTTACACTCCAACAGCACGTCAATTCATTAAAAGTCACTTGCCTCCGTTTATTCCTATCTAACAGGCTCACACATAATTTTGTTATTGTACTGAGACAGCAGGGTAGTGTCATCAGTGAGGTCGCAGGACAAATTCCACAAGAACATAAAAGATAAATGTCGAAATAAGACACTTAGCACAACCAAAATATTTACTTATTACTAAATAGCCTGATTGTGAATATGTGTTTTATCCAGACATTCCATCGGTATTAACAAGCCTGCACTTGTACATAAGAAGATCACTGCAGGAGGCCTACTGCTCTATACTCAGTCAGTCCCACCCACCTATCTGAGGAGGACAGGGGCGAAAATAATGGACAAGGGATGCTTTCCTTCGAGAAGTGAGTTTACTAGCCGCGTGCCACGGGGACCTTTCCTGTATTTTTGGGGGGTATATGCCAAGACCTTCTAATCGAAATTAGGTTCATGCATCTTTGATTTTGTTGACGATACAAAATTAGTGATGTAAATAGTGATAATAGAAGAGTGTGAAACCGTGCAGAGGATTTTATTTACTTAGAGAGAGAGAGAGAGAGAGAGAGAGAGAGAGAGAGAGAGGTGGAAAGGGAAGAGAAAATAAAAAGAATGAATGAGCCAAGAAAGAAGTGATAAACGAGTAGATTTAAATGAATTCAATGGAAAACTCGCATTGCTGTGCAATGAAGACTGAGCGCTGAGGCAAGCACCTTGTAATTTTCACACACGCAAACATATGGGGAAGCACAGTCAGAGGCACAGACGCACAGACAGACGAACATACTGACAGACATTAAAATTGATATTGTTTATACGAAACGCTAAACCCACGCGAGTTATTCAGGTCCAGATAGACACAGACAGAAAGAACCAGACAGACAGATATAAATTTAAGACAGAGAGACAGACAAAAACAGACAGATAAACAAACAGAGATTAACACGGGGAGACAGACAGAAAGAAGAGAAACCTAGAGTTCAACGCGCATAAATAGGTACAAAAGGTTTCAAAATAATTGTGACGGTCGAGTTATCAGCTGGTCTGACATACGTGTAAATATGTGTAATTAGGTGAAGGTCGCGGGGAATTTTTTGTTGATGCTCCAGCTCTCTCTCTCTCTCTCTCTCCCTTTCTCTCTTTCTCTATGAGGGAACGGTTAGAAAATATGTGTGGAATGTTGGGTTATAGTAATTTGTGTGTGTGTGTGTGTGTGTGTGTGTGTGTGTGTGTGTGTGTGTGTGTGTGTGTGTGTGTGTGTGTGTGTGTGTGTGTGTGTGTGTGTGTGTGTCCACGCACCTGCTCGTATGAGTGGGATTTCTTAAGGTCATATACAGGGCAGAGGGTAGCGAGGAGGAAGCAGCGGGTAGGGGGCAGGAGACGAGTAGGGGGCAAGCATTGTGCTCAAGATTACCCTTGCTTGCGCCTGTGGTCATTCTTCAGTGCACAGCAATGCAGGTTTCTCATTGCATTCCTGAATGTCGTTCCTTGCTCTCTCTCTCTCTAAAAAAAATTTTTTTACTATACCTCTACTAATAATTTATTTAACAATATTCAACTTGAATTTCTTAAATATTTTTAACTTATTTCTTTATTTATATAATGCATTAACTTTCTCGAGTATAAATTATATTAAGATCATTAATAATTCCTTCAGAAGTTAGACGTATGGAAAATATATTTCAAATTTTCAATATTTTTTTTAACAAAATTAATAAAGAGTAAAACCTAATTACATTGGTTACAAAAACTTACTGACGATATTACTGACGAAAAGACGAATTACAAATTTGTGAACAGCCGATACATAAACAGGAGGATACATATACAGATACATAAACAAGATGACACATATACAGATACATAAAGAGGGTTATACATACACAGATACATAAACAGAAGGATACACAGATATATAAACAGGAGGTAACATACACAGATACATAAACAGGAGGATACATACACAGATACATAAACAGGAGGATACATACACAGATACATAAACAGGAGGATACATACACAGATACATAAACAGGAGGATACATACACAGATACATAAACAGGAGGTACTTAACGTACAAGCGCTCCAAATTCTACACATCAGAACCTACGAACGATGTGCTTAGGAACAAATTACATTTTTACAACAGCCGAACCATTATAGAAAAGTGTGAAAAGGACCTAGTTTTTTGGACTGACACTTTCTATACTCATTTGCATGTTGTAACACTTGACACGCACTTGTTTGTTGTTGTTTCCATACCAATAAATATACATTAGTATGTTTAATACATAATAATAAAATATTTAAATTATTTAAATATGTGTATTGAATCAGCAAAAACTAATTTTCATTTACAGTATTTATGGAACATGGAATTAATATTCTTCATCGGTGGGGAGAATTTTTTATTTTTTTTTCTGGGGGGGGGAGGCAAACTGGGAATTTCAAGAATAAGAAGGAGAAAGATTGAGGGAGAAAAGATCAACGGCAATGTGGATAGGTGGGAAGAGATCGGTAAGAAAGGTTAAATGGACTAACTACTTTGGGGTAGTTTTAATAGTATTTTTCTCCACAGTGACATGTGCATCATCTGTGAAATGGGAAAGACAAACAATCATCTCGGAATATTTACTGGAATGCATATTTACCAATATTCTCTGCTGATTATGAAGAAGATGAATAAGTGACAATACCGTGTCTGAAACAATTCACAAATTACCCTCATTTTAAACAGGGAAATTATGACGACGTTTCGAACTGACCCCTGCCACACCACACCTTGACAGACCCCTGCCACACCACACCTTGACAGACCCCTGCCACACCACAACTTGACCGACCCCGAAATTTCAGAAAAATATATTGTAAGATAATTATTTTGATGCCTTTCATGATGTCACGAAAGTATGTCCAAAAAATGATTTAACTGTATTGTTGGTATAACCTAAACACCTGCTTCATGCAAAGCCATTCTTGTAATCTCATATGAAGAGGAAGTCAGCATTAATGTATGATAATTATTTTGGAAGTCAGCATTAATGTATGATAATTATTTTGGAAGTCAGCATTAATGTATGATAATTATTTTGGAAGTCAGCATTAATGTACGATAATTATTTTGGAAGGCAGCATTAATGTATGAAAGAGGAGAGCTCAGCTTCAAAATTAAGATATACATATGGGAAAAAGTAACTATTAATTAAGGAAACGTGACACATCTATCACAAGAAAATATGAAAATATGAAAAGTGAGATGTATTTTAAGTTTTAATATATACTTTTTTAATCAGAAGCATTTGCCTAAATTTAGCTGTATGGTGTATAAATCTGAGTATTTTAGCTTTAGAATGTATAATTCTGAGCATTGTAGACACAAGTTATATAACTTAAATAATTTAGATTGCAAAATATATAAATTCTAATAATGACTCTTTTTCAAACAAATGTCATTTAGAGAAAGGCACTGGTTCCCATATTGGATGGAATATACTCCGGCATATTGTATAGAATATAGCCTTGCATATTATATGGAATATATCCTTGCCTATTGTATGGAATACACCACGACATGGTCACCCCACCAACTCTCTTCCTCTTCAGAATCTCGGAAATACTACAGCGGAATTTGTCTTGTTTACTGATGTGGTCAGAAGCACATTCCAATTTGTGTGTGTGTATGTGTGTGTGTGTGTGTGTGTGTGTGTGTGTGTGTGTGTGTGTGTGTGTGTGTGTGTGTGTGTGTGTGTGTGTGTGTGTGTGTGTGTGTGTGTGCTTTCAAAATTCTTGTATAAGTATAAACAAAGTTCACCGCCCTGTGTTCCTTTTTGATTGTCATAACCTTTGTACTCATAAAAAGGATAAAAAATCTGAATATAGTTGATGGCCACTATTTAACAATGGCGAAGAACCAGTATCATTACGCTATATCACAAGCAACAGGGCATAACGATGTTAGTTTAATGACAAGGAAGCAAGTTGTAGACAAGCTGTTATTGTGACTACGTGAAGCTCTGTATAGAATTCATTAGGTCGTAGCTTCGTACATCATGTCTGTTTTTTTAATCAGTCTATAGAAGCACTTTCTCAATCAATAACTAATCAGTCACGAAGACAAGCATATAAAATATTTATTACAAGAGTTACTAAGCATAAGAAATAAGTTAGTTAGCCACAAGATTCTTCATTAGTAGTTCATGTAATAATCTTGAAAAAATATTATTGCGTACGATAGTTCTTTTTCTGTAGCATAGAGATAGGACCTACCATATTGATTAGATCATCAAAATCCAAAGAATAAAAAATTGATATCCAGTGTCTTGTCTTAAGAACACCTGATATCTAGTGATGTTAAATGTGTAGTGTAGTAATGGTAGATGTGTAGTATAGTGGTGACAGATGTGTAGTGGTTGTAGATGTGTATTATAGTGGTATGATCTGTACGGGTCAGTCTGTGCTCAAATATGATAATAATGCAGTTAGTCTTCCGTCATCAACCTTTGCATGTAAAGTCACGTTCGAGGTGCAATTCGAGTTTTGTCTGCGGTCAGCGGGACCCGCAATCGCCCATCTACGGATGCAAAAGGGTCAATTGGTCTGGTACATACCTAAAGACCTGTCCTTTCTGCTGGAGTCTTTACGTATAAGCAGTTTCTTCCCTGGGACCACTCTAAGCGAGGCCTTGGCCGCTGAAAGACTTTGTTTTGTGTTTTATTCGGAAAAGATTTCAAAGGAAATGAGAGATTTGAAGCAAATATTGGGAAGGAATGAGTGATACGGCGACCCGCTGGAGGATTCTCACTCGTAACAACTAATTTACCTCTGGGTTGAAAGTCAAGTCATTTTCAAGGCAGACTCGCCAATATTCACCCTTGCAATTATCCACGAAAATGGAATTTCAATGAAGCAGTTATCAAGTTTTGGGAAAGTGTATGGCAGCCACTATATATATATATATATATATATATATATATATATATATATATATATATATATATATATATATATATATATATATATATATATATATATATATATATATATCCAAATATTCTTCCTTGAAGCCTTTTTATCCACTTCTCCGAGGCTATGGGTCCCACAATTTACACCAGAGGTGGACCCCATCCTTTATATATATATATATATATATATATATAGTAACATTATCTCTTAGTCTTTATGGTCATATGATTAGAAAAATAATGTTGAAATATCTGAAATATCACTTAAATGTTGAAGTACAAGTTTTCAGCGCAATATTTTTCACTTTAGCAATAGCATTGTAATACTAATACTAATAACGATAATAGTAACAATAATAATAATAATAAATAATAATAATAATAATTAAAGAAGAAAATAATGATAATAAAAATAACAACAACAACAACAACAACAATAAAAATAATAATAATAATAAATAGGGCAGCAATCACGAATCATTGATAATAACAATATTTATAATAATAATAATAATAATAATAATAATAATAATAATAATAATAATAATAATAATAATAATAATAATAACAATAATAATAATAGCAATAGTAATAATAATAATAATAATAATAATAATAATAATAATAATAATAATAATAATAATAATAATAATAATAATTAAGGAGAAATTCTAATTAAATTTCCAAAACTAGAAGTTTTTTAAAGGAGGGATTTCACTTAAGTCTCTGGCAGGTTGGATGACCAATTCAACATGAAGAATCTGCTGCCCATATATCCCAGCCAGTAGATCAGCTACTTCGCGTTGAATGGTTATGAATCAAGTACTGTAATAGAGAGGAAGACCGGACTACATACATACATACATGTTGAGGTAAGAAACACACACGCACACACACACACACTCCAACACACACACACACACACACACACACACACACACACACACACACACACACACACACACACACACACAAACAAACACACACACACACACACACACACACACACACACACACACACACACACACACACATACATACATAGCTTTAAGCAGAGGTACGATAAAGCTCACGGCTCAGGGAGAGTGACCTAGTAGCGATCAGTGAAGAGACGGGGCCAGGAGCTCGGACTCGACCCCCGCAATCTCAACTAGGTGAATACAACTAGGTGAGTACACACACACACACACTCACTCATACGCATGGATTTATGGAAGGCAAATCCTGTGTCACAAACCTACTGGAGCTTCATGATAAAGTAACAGAAGTAAGGCACGAGAGAGAGGTGTGGGCTGATTGCATCTTCTTGGACTGCAAGAAGTACTTCGACACAGTTCCTGAGAAGTTAGAGGATCAGGCGCATATAACAGGAAGGGCGCTGCAATTGATCAGAGAATACCTGACAGGGAGGCAACAACGAGTTATGGTACGTGATGAGGCATCACAGTGGGCACCTGTGTCGAGCGGGGTACCAAAGGGTTCGGCCCTAGGACCAGTGCTATTTCTGGTATATGTGAATGACATGATGGAAGGGTTAGACTCAGAAGTGCCCCTGTTCGCAGATGATGTGAAAATGAGGAGAATTAAATCAGATGAGGATCAGGCAGGACTTCAAAGAGACCTGGACAGGCTGGACACCTGGCCAAGAAACTGGCTTTTCGAATTTAACCCTGCCAAATGCAAAGTCATGAAGATCGGGGAAGGGCAAAGAAGATCGCAGACAGAGTATAGGCTAGATGGCCAAAGACTGCAAAGCTAGCTCAAGGAGAAAGATCTTGGGGTGAGTATAACACCGAGCACGTCTCCGGAAGAACACATCAACCAGATAACTGCTGCAGCAAATGGGCGCCTGGCAAACCTGAGAATTGCGTTCCGATACCTTAGTAAGGAATCGTCCAAGACTCTGTACACCGTGTACGTCAGGCCCATACTGGAATATGCAGCACCTGTTTGGAACCCACACTCGATCAAGCACGTCAAGAAATTAGAGAAAGTGCAAAGATTTGCGACAAGGTTTGTTCCAGAGCTAAGCCATATGTCCTACGAAGATAGGTTAAGGGAAATCGGCCAGACGACACTGGAGGACAGGAGGGTTAGGGGAGACATGATAACAACATACAAAATACTGCGTGGAATAGACAAGGTGGACAGAGACAGGATGTTCCAGAGAGGGGACACAGAAACAAGGGGTCACAATTGGAAGTTGAAGACCCAAATGAGTCAAGGGGAAGTTAGGAAGTA
>NC_091298.1:12355684-12380684 GCF_038502225.1 Cherax quadricarinatus | reverse complement strand
GAGTTTTCTATAGTGTAAACATTTCTTTCAATCGGTGCCTACAAAATAAGAGTTTGAAAAGATAATTACTAAAAACTACATAAGAAGATACAAACTTTTATTAGAAATTTCAGTATATGTTTACATATTTTTTTTTTTTTTTTTGGGGGGGGGGAGGGGAGGAGGGGGGAGGGGGGAGGGGGGAGGGGGGGAGGGGGGAGTGGCCACTAATGACAAAAAAAAATCAGACATTACTAAAATTCGATATTGAATTCTCATATGCAAAGAGCATGTGCACATGAGCTGTGATAGCGACGTTCAGGCAGATTAAGGACAGTATGTAACAACTCTATAGCACACAAGCTACCCAATACTTGACCTCTGAGAGACATACTTGGTAGCTAATTGCTTAAGCCACTCTCAGCATTGCTGTCTATCTCTCTCTCTCTCTCTCTCTCTCTCTCTCTCTCTCTCTCTCTCTCTGCCACCATGATGGAAATTGACGAATCTCGTGGCCCCAACAATCCCTTATAATTAATGAAAGGATTATACCACAGGCACTTAATAAGCTCCCCACCTTCGGCTTCAGACCTCCTCATTAATACAATCAACGCTTAACAGGTTAAAACAAATTCTGATTATCACCGAAGAGTTACTCTTGTCTCGCAGCAAAGTAATATATTATCATAATATATTATCATAAACTGCTTTATATGACATTGCTTTTTTGCACTTTCTTATTGTTTCAAGGTCAGGTGATGAAAACGTTTAGGTAATAAATCGTTAATTATAACAATAAGGATGAAACTAATGATAGTTATATTTAACTAGCATAAATAACTCCTACATTAAGTAAATTATAAATGTATTAATAGTGACGGTTGTAGTGCCGCTAAAAGTAATTGAAGTGGAGTCATCGTAAGAGCAGTAAGTACCATTAACAACAGTGGGAGTTGAAGTAATGATATTTGTAGATGAATGGTTCAGAGAACCGACAACAAGTAATGATATTGGTGGTGGTAGTAGCAGCAGCAGCAGCAGTAGTAGTAGTAGTAGTAGTAGTAGTAGTAGTAGTAGCAGTAGTAGTAGTAGTAGTAGTAGTAGTAGTAGTAGTAGTAGTAGTAGTAGTAGTAGTAATAGTAGCAGTTGTTGAAGTGGTATTAAATCTGTTTGGTACTGTAATATGTATACAACAAAATCATAATGTTGCTTGATCGCGTACATTGTATTTCCTTACATACAATGATGCAAATTAAACAGAAAAGAAATACTGAAGCAAGTATAAAACCAGCATAAAATCATATGCTGGTTTTATTGGCAGCAACAAAAATTAAATTTTGAATAAATAATCAGAAAAAAATGAAAATTGTCTGTTATATACATTACATAAGGAGTGTTAATGTTGGGAACTAAAGCGGGAAGAAACAGCACCTATATCAAATAAGTTTACATAATTTATTAGCTGAAAAAAATCAAGAAATTGTAACTTTAATAATAATACTTATGGAATTCCGCTCTCGCAATTTTTTAGGTGTTTAAAGTCAACATCCTGATTAAAATAAATATACACGTATACCGTAATATATGTCCAATAGGCTGAAACAGTTATTATACCTTTTATATTGCTATTGAAGGCTGCATAGCTATCTGTCTATATATCTAGCTATCAGTGTATCTGTATGTATATGTGTACCACAATAAATAGAACCTATTGTTTACTTTATATGGCACTGTCCTAAAATGTGTTACGAAGGATGGAAAGCATAGGTCTAGGCTTGTAAATTTGGGCTTATGTAAACTGTGCTAAGGAAGTTGTAGTTTTGACATGCTCAGTATCAAGCATCACAAAATTAAAAATTATTATTTTCTTGTATCCAGTGTGAACGCATTTTTTTATTCTTTTTGATGCTTAGATATATAATTCTTAAATAAGTGTGAGAAGAGTTCACGAAAATAAAAAGGTATCGTCTGCATATCTCATAAAATGTTGGTTAAAAAAATCAGTAAGACATTCACCAAACAAAACGTTTTATAAAAAGAAAGAAATATATTCCTACTAGTTGGCTGCAATAGAGACCTTCGCTGCTCTACCAGTTTGTCAGTCTTGATAGCACAAGTAATTTTACCAAAAGTTTTTTTTTTATTTAAAGCTTCAGCTGTGTAATACTAAATATTGCTGCTGCTGCTGCTGCTGCTGCTGCTACTACTACTACTACTACTACTACTACTACTACTAATAATAATAATAATAATACTTTCTCCACTACTACTACTACTACTAGTAGTAGTAGTACTACTACTAGTAGTAATACTACTACTACTACTTAGTAGTAGTAGTAGTAGTAGTGGTAGTAGTACTAAATTTTTCAAAAACGTTTCAGCTTTAAATGTTCCATCTTATTAATATTATTGTTTCATATTGCATAACTTGTCTTTTACTTTCAGCTCAGAAAATCAGAGATATTTAAGAACGATTTAAAGTAGCTTAAGCTAACATTAGCTTCACAATAATAATAATAATAATAATAAAGAGGTATATTCGTCCATACACAAGAACTGGACCAATAAATTGTATTTTTACGATCATGGATATTATATAAAAGATTTTATTTAAATACTCCTGAAATTTTGATGCTAAAGTAATGACTGAAAGATAAACGTAAAGAAATATCTCACAAATCAGTGTTTACAAAACTCGGTGGAAAGGGAAGGGAGGGAAGGATATATTTGTGAGAACAAGCTTTTATTAGGACTAGATTATCGTCTGTATAGAGCTTTATCAACTCACGACTTTATAAAGCTCTACACAGAGCGAAACGTTGTTCCAGTAAAAGCTTGTTAGGCAGCTGTTGTCAAAGGTGCGTCACTGGGATCCTATCTCGGTGAATAAAATGTAAATTTTCTCTCACCTTATCACTGAGATAAACCTCATTGCGACGGTGTGAAGCATGTTACCGTAACTCGACTGCGGAAATCATAGCAACGAAAGAATCAGTCATTCTCTGAGATATAACGAAAATTGATTTTAGGTTCCTTACTGCCCGTCTAGGAGCATATGCATAGTGGATTTCAAAATGCGACAATTTAATTTTTATGCGAAAGTTCACGGCAAACATTATCCGTCACCACCAAAAATCACCACCAGTATACACCACTAACATATACCACTAATATACACAACCAACATACACACGAACATACATCTTTTAAACATACATCAGTAACAACCAGCATTCGCTACTAACATTCAATACCACTATACACCATCACTATTCACAACTAACATACACCACCAACATTATTGTTTCCTTCATCCCCCTTTCCTGCAATCTCTCCCTTATTTTCCCCCTACCCATGTACCTCCTATTCCCTTCTTTATCTCCCTCTACCCTCCTGTCTTCATCCCCCACCCCGTCCCTCGTCCCATCCTTCTCTTCGTCTCTCTCCCCCCTACACGCTTGGCCAGACTTTAGCAGACATAATGTGAACAGGGTCTGCTTGCCCTGTCTTCCCTCTTTCTCCTTCCCTTCCCTCTTTTCCTTCCACCATTCTGTGCCTTCCCCTTCGACATCCCTCATCTGCCTGGCTCCCTCCCCTCACTCGTTCCCACCCTACCTGCGCCTTTCTTTGCCTTTATCACTCCCTACATGTTCCCCTTCCCTGCTTATCTCTCTATCTCACTGTCCCTCAGCCTCCACCTGACACTACAGTGTTAAGCTGAAGATATTGCTATTCTTACCTGTCCGGGCTATTCCTGTTGATTTGAAACAATCGGATATAAAGCGTTTCTGCTTTTTTGAGTTGTATGGTCTTTGTGGGTTAGGCTCTTCCAAATAAATAAAAAAATAAATAAGCAAATAAATAAATAAAATAAAATAAAGAAATATATGGTAAAGGCTCGATCCTCTGTCTCCAAATTGCAATACAAACGCATTACCATTCAGTATATACTTAACATCTCGCATCACATAATTTATTATTATTATAATCAAGGGGGAAGCGCTAAACCCGGAGGATTATACAGCGCCTGGGGGGGGGGATGTGGAAGGCATTCAGGCTTAATTCGGGGAACTGGAGCACAGATCCAATTCCCTAAATCAAGAGCCCCTCACCAACATCAAGGAACCTTCCTTGAGGGAATCGCATCACATAAACATAATAATATTAATAATGCCTGTTAGGCTTGTTCCTGCTTTTCCACGACTAACGGGCAGATGCAGTAGTGTGGCTGTTCCTTCTTCTGGTATATCGGTACAAGGGAAGACGCTGTACGTTGTGTATATTGTGCTTCCTTTTCCTGCCTCTTCCTTTACCCCTTTCCTGCCCCCTGAAGGTAAAGACTAGGGAAGCTGCTGTTTGTTTGTTGAGGTAAGGAAGGAACGAGAATGGTTGGAAGAGGTAGGTAAGGAAGACGAAAGAGAGGTTGGGAAAGGTTGGGAAAAGAAGAGTGGGGTTAAGAGTAGTATGGAATGGAAGAAATGGTTTGGGATATGTGTGAATGGGCCGAGAAAAGGAAAAGGGTAGAGAAGGGAAAATAGGGTTTTGAGAAAGGTAAGGGAGGTATGTGAAAGACGGAGAGAGTTAGGGAATGAAAGAAAAAAGGAAGGGAAGGATAGACAAAGGTTGGGAGAAAGAGAAGACAGGAAATGAGGAGGGTAGGAATAGTTAGATGAGGTGAAAAATATTATTATAATCATGGGGGAACGCTAAACCCGTAGGGATTATACAGCGCCTGCAAAGGGATAAGGATGGAAGGTATTAAGGCTCAATTTAAGGAACTGGAGCACAGATCCAATTCCCTAGATCAAGAACATCTCACAAGCATCAAGGAACCTCCCTTGAGGGAGGTGAAAGTTAGTGCTAGGGATGTAGAAAAGGAGAAAATGAGACAGACGGAGGGCGGAGGAGAATAGGGAGAAGAGACAGAGAAAGAGTATTTAGAGGAGATAGTGAAGGAGAGAGTAAAGTAGGGAAATGGAAGGGAGGTGGGGGGGAAGGGGACGACTGGAGGAAATAGGGAAGGTGTGAGTGGCGAAGGGAGATGGCGGTCGGAGAGGGAGATGCCTGAGTGTCAACATCCCAACACCATACAAGGGGTAAGTCAAAGAGAAGGGGCGCCAAGCTGGTGCACTCACCCCCACCATCCCTACTATTCATGTTAACACTACTACTACTATCACCATCTCAACCACTACTACCACCACCTCTACTGCCACCTCAACCATCACCTCAACCACCACTACCACCAACCACCTCTACTAGCGCCGGTATAAATCATTTCTTTTTTCTCATGGGTTCGCTCACACGGTCGGTTCCTCTTTCTCTCTCATCTATTATTATATTTTTCCTGTCTCTTATTTTACTTATTATACTAGCTTCCTTGTCATCTCTCTCTCATTACACTTATTTACTATTATGTATTTTTCTTCCATTCCTCTTTCTCTCTCTCTCTCTCTCTCTCTCTCTCTCTCTCTCTCTCTCTCTCTCTCTCTCTCTCTCTCCCTCTCTTTAGTACATATGAATATAAAGTAATCCTACCGGACAATATTTCTCTCAAAACATAAAACATATGAAAAACTCTTACTGGAATATTTCAGGAATATATTACGCCTACCAAACCTTTTTGTTTCACGTGATCCTATCTTCATTTTCATAGTTTTCCAACTTTCCATAATATGATGCCGCTTTGTGGTTTGTTTCACTAATCTATAAATGTTTTGCAGATCCAATGTTTCCTGCTGGTCAGGAGGACCCGCCCAGTTGGTTCAACTTGCTATGCCCCTGATCCCATGACTCCTCCGTCTTGAGATCTTGATGCATGCAGTTCAGACTCTTCACAATTACGGTACTCTTCACCAACTCTAAGGCTCAGGGGCTCATTACCATCTTTTGTATGTGGTTCTACTGTCTCCCAATTATGTCCTTGAATTTGTATTGATAAAGCCACTGGATGGCGATACGTCTACAATCAAGATTCCCAGACGTTGAACATGTGTCAAATTCTTCATCTTGTCTGTACTGTATACCATACAAGTACCACCATTCATTTTTCTTTCTATACCGGTCCCACTCATCATTTCCCTTTCCTCGGTTCCCGTACCACCATCTCTCTCGCCCATATGCTTCCTATACCCAAGTCTTTCCAGGTTATTGGCCAGCGACATAAGTCTCTAAACGTTAGTGCTTACCTCCGAATGAACCCTCCCCAGCCAGTTAAACCATCTTATTATTATTATTATTATTATTATTATTATTTTGGGCAGCTGTATAGGTGCGTTTGCCAGATATATTGGTGGAAATAGCTGGGTATAAACAGAACTTGTCTATGTAAATAAGAAGCAATATGCCATAGCCCAAATTTTGTGTATTAATTACGTGATGTCGGTATAGTCTACCATTGTATTACCAAGTCCAGTCCAATATGGGCCAGTAGGTCTGCTGCAGTGCTCATTTTCTTATGATAGTCGTGTTCGAATGTTATCCCCAAGCAAATTCAGTGAGCCTTTTTCCGCAACTATATATTATCCTATATTATCTTTGCTGCTGCTATTTTTTTTAGAAGATAGCCTCGATATGGATTATAAGGTTTTCTGCTATCTGCTATCAAGACAAGAGATGCCAACCAATGACGATCCTTTTTAAATCACTTGTCCCTTCTAGGCTGGAATACTGCTGTACATTAACATCCCCATTCAAGACAGGTGAAATTGCATATTAAGAGAATGTACAGAGAACCTTTACTGCACATACAAGTTCCATCAAACACCTCAACTACTGGGAACGTCTGGAAGCACTTGACTTATACTCACTGGAGCGCAGGCGAGAGAGATACATCATAATCTACACCTGGAAGATCCTGGAGGGACTGGTCCCTAATCTGCAAACAGAAATCACTCCCTACGAAAGGAAAAGACTTGGCAGGCGACGCAACATACTCGCATTGAAAAGTAGGGGCGCCATTGGTACACTAAGAGAAAACACAATAAGTGTCCGGGGCCAAAGACTGTTCAGTAGCCTCCCACCAGCCATAAGGGGAATTACCAATAGGTCCCTGGTTGTCTTCAAGAGGGAGCTGGACAGATACCTAAAGTCAGTGCCGGTTCAGCCTGGCTGTGGTTCGCACGTCGGACTACGTGCGGCCAGCAGTAACAGCCTCGTTGATCAGGCCAGGAGACCTGGTTATAGACCGGGCCGCGGGGACGTTGATCCCCGGAATGCCCTCCAGGTAGACTCCAGATAGGTTGACCTTAAACTTCCATGTTCTCCCATGCAGCTAGTGTCAACTCAACTGACGACCTAAACCACAATCCCTCTCACAATAGAAAACTTTAGTTTTTTCTGCAGTAATAACGTTGCTAACGTGCCACTGCTTGTCAAACCCTCGTGACACGCACGGCTGTCAAACGCTGGAGTGTATATCTGGTAAGTGTTCTTGACAGCCACCCGAATGCAAAAACAAAAAAAAATTGGTTTCTTGTCAACTCATAGAACTGAAGGCGGAATCTGGGTGGACGGTCGTACTACATGTACTTCTGAATGCCAGTTTATATCAAGCACGTTTACGTCTGAGTGTTAATTCGAACAATATGTAAATCTGACAATAACTCTGTCAGAAACAATTAATGCTATTGTCTGTGTGGACGATAAAATTAAGCGGGAATATGTCACAATGGAAACATTAGAAAGAGAAACTAATAAGATTGATAATAATAATAATATTAATAATAATAATAATAATAATTATAATAATAATAATAATATTGTTATTTTTACATTTAGTTATACTATAATAATAATAAATGTATGAATTAAGTTTGTCCGTCCATATATAATGAAGGTCGTTGATAGGAATCAATCATTATACCCAACGCCAGGATGAACAAAGACTAAGAGAACTTCATCTATAACACCGTCTTTATTCATCTTTATTGGGGACGCCACACACGCAACACAAGAACAATAGAATTGGGGGCACCTCTTTAATTGTACCCCATGCAAAAATTGTTTACCCACGCTTCTAATGCGTTCTCGTAATGAGGTAGGAGGATTGGGTGGAAGGAGGGAGGATGGAGGAAATGGAGGGAAGTGGGTGGAGGAGGAAAAAGAAGGAAGTGGGGAGGGAGGAAATGGTTGGAAGTGGGGAGGCAGGAAATGGAAAGAAGTGGGGAGGGAGGAAATGGAAGGAAGTGGGGAGGGAGGAAATTGTTGGAAGTGGGAAGGTAGGAAATGGAAGGAAGTGGGGAGGGAGGAAATGGAAGGAAGTGGGGAGGGAGGAAATGGAAGGAAGTGGGGGGGAAGATTTTTAGTAGGTAGAACAATAGGGAATGGAGTGAAAGGATAGGGTAAGGGAAGCAAAAGCTAGCTCATGGAAATGGACGCCAGTTAGGTTTGATCCGAGGATGGAGAGGATAGCTCCAGGTCTTTCGATCAAGAGCTCTTCTCTAGCATCGTGGGGTGTGGGAGGTAGAGGAAAGAATGAGAGCTGTACTTGGGACTAACAGTGTTTACGATAGTGGAAACACTTCTTGTTGAATGAAAATATTTCGTCCTCCTAATTCCCAACGGTGAGTATATTATATAATATTTTGCATTTCTTATAGTAATATTTGATATATATATATATATATATATATATATATATATATATATATATATATATATATATATATATATATATATATATATATATATATATATATATATATATATATATATGTATATATATATATATATATATATATATATATATATATATATATATATATATATATATACATGTCTTGCCGAATATGTAAAACTGGTCAATTAGCAAGAACTCATTTAAAATTAAGTCCTTTCTAAAATTTTCTCTTATACGTTTAAAGATATATTTTTTTCAATGTTGATGTAAAAAATTTTAATTTTGCACCAAAAGGAACTTAGAAAACTTACCTAACCTTATTATAACAAGAATAATTTATTTTAGCCTAACCCAACTAAATATATTTTAGATACGTTTACAATAATTTAATACTAAACAAACACAGTGAAATATATTTTTTTTGTTAGGTTCAGAATGATTTTTGGCGAAATTATTGCATACACAAATTTTCACTTGTCCTATATGGCAAGATAAGCATTGCTATTTAAGCCAAGATCGCAAGTTCTGCCTATTCGGCACGACATATATATATATATATATATATATATATATATATATATATATATATATATATATATATATATATATATATGGCAAATTACAAATCCTTGATGTTTTTAGAGTGCTTTCTCATACACGTATGATTGAGTGTCTCGTGTGGTAAGTCGTGTGCAAATAGAGTTGAAATGTTAGATGAACGCACAGTCATATTTTACTTTGTGTGCGTGTGCGTGTGTGTGCGTGTGTGTGCGTGTGTGTGCGTGTGTGTGCTTGTGTGTTTGTGTGTGTGTGTGTGTGTGTGTGTGTGTGTGTGTGTGTGTGTGTGTGTGTGTGTGTGTGTGTGTGTGTGTGTGTGTGTGTGTGTGTGTGTGTGTGCGCGCTCACTCGCATTATCTCTGAAGAAGAAAAAGTTATTCTGTTAATAATTCATCACATGGGAAAAAATATGCAACGTCGTTTGGAAATCATTATAAAAAAGAAAGAAAAGCAGAAAGAGAGGTAGAAATATGGACAAGAATAGAGGGACAGATAGATGGATATACAGAGTAGACAGTAAATCGGGCCGTGCCCCACACGGAGTGAGCAGCACGCATGGTCAACAAGTAGGCATATAGGGAGGAGGAGGAGGGAGCTGTGTACACACACACACACATCCACCCACCCACACACACACACACACATACACACACACACACACACACACACACACACACACACACATATACAGGAGAAATTAGAGATGGAAATTTTTCTGAGGATCGCGAAGCATTCCCAAGGCAAATAATGCCCAGTCATACTCACCTCGTCACAAGGAGCACAAAACAGGATTTTGAGACAAAGAATTTCTGGGGAGTACAAGATACCACAGTGTATACCTGGATCGAGACATCACAGAAATGGAGAATAGTCAGTTGCAGGAACGTGTGGGAAAAAAAGACGTCATATGCGGGAGGACAAGCATATGGGGTAGATAGAGGAAGGAACTCTCAGCCTCTAGAAGTCTCTTGCCGCCTCTCGGCAGGCTAAACTCATGGCCCACCCTGACTTTCCCCACATAAACAATAACCCCACACCCTCACCCCTACTCCTATTACCCTTATAACAATGCACACACCAACCTCCCCAATCTCACCTTTCCCCCTATTTACGAATGAGAAGAGATCAGAAAACCTGGATGATACAAACCTGAGCACAGTAAAAGAAAGAAAGATCAGAGTATGGTACATAACAACAGATGAAGGATTAAGCCAGAGTGATGGTCTGAAGATAACATAGATATCACCGAGACAAAACTAACTGAAACGATAAATTCCCAACAGGATAGTACGTAAGAAGGAATTAACGAGGAAACAGGAGAGTAGGGGAATGACATAGTTAATCAGAAACAATGGTTGTTTTGAGGAGTTTAGAGAAATAAACACTAATGAATGAAATGACTTCACAGTGGACACAATAAGAATGGGGGACCTGCCACCATATCGACAGAAATACGAAGACAACAACAAATTAATGGTTGGCATCATAGTTTAAACAAGAAGAAGAGCTCATAAGGCCAAACCAGTGCAACTTGTCATGGAAGATTTTAACCATAAATAAGTAGACCGGGAGAAATGAGAACTGCATAATGGACCAGAAACGTGGAGGACTAAAATCATGTGAAGAACACAGCAAGAGAGAGAGAGAGAGAGAGAGAGAGAGATGAGCCAGTAAAACTGGTACTTACCTAGTGTGATTACCAGTTGGTGATTACCTCTTTGTAATAAAGTATTTCTACTTGTGTGTGTGTGTGTGTGTGTGTGTGTGTGTGTGTGTGTGTGTGTGTGTGTGTGTGTGTGTGTGTGTGTGTGTGTGCGTGTGTGTGTGTGTGTGTGTGTGTGTGTGTGTGTGTGTGTGTGTGTGTGTGTGCGTGTGTACCAACGTGTGCGTGAATGCGTACACATGACAAAGTCAGCAGCAGAAGTCTCGCTACCTGCTCGATAGATATTTTTTCCTCACCTCGCTAGTAAGTCTCTAGTTTCTAGTTCTGTGCTGTCAAAAATCCATGACGTATTTCTATAAAAACATGTCATAAATAGAAATGCCCACACAACCCCATTTTTTCCCCTCTCCTCTAGCCCCCTTCTTTCATACCCCCAAATTTATCCCCCCTTCTTCTAACCATTAGATTGTGTTCCCTCACCCCCCTCCTCCTCCCTCAAGTTCCCGCTTCACCCCTCTGATTCCCCTCCCCCTCTTCCCTCTTTTCCACTGTGGTATCGCTTTAATAAAATCAAACATCGCTGACTTGTATGTCTGTTTGCTTGTCGATCTCGTATATTTTTCTCTTTCTACCTCTGTCTCTCTCCCTCCGGTTCTTCCCCCTCACTCTTCCTCACCCCCTCCCATCACTCTTCTCTCTCTCTCTCTCACACACACACACACACACACTCTCACACACACACACACACACACACACACACACACACACACACACACACACACACACACACACACACACACACACACACACACACACACACTTATTCCTCTACTTTTTTCCTCTGCCTAGCACACAAAATATACTCAACATCAGAGTAAAAGTACTTCATAGTTGCCGCTGGCTTCATATCTCGATTTTATTTTAAAGCTTCAAAAAATTCGTGGCCAGATAATATGTAGCTTTGTTCGAGATTTAATTTGCACATTTTACGTGACTCGACGATATTCGCAGCGGCCGGAAGTGAAAGTTGAGTAAGACTCTCTTTTTCCCCCTTGTTTTTTTAATTGTTTTCCGTTGATTGTTTCTTTAACTCTAATGCAGAGATTTTTTACGAATGCTAAAAGATAAATGCCTCAAAGAAAACGTATAAATGTAAAAATACATATTTTTTTTATTGTTTTCCACATTTAGCTCATTTTCGTTTTCGAGTCACGCTGGAAGGGGGAATAAAAGTTAGGGAAAGTGAGCCAAAAGTGAGTCACTAAGAATTGTTTAATATTTTTTGGAGTTCACTTAGAGACAGTTCCCCGCCATCTTATAGCCGGCCGCACCAGCCCTGCCGAAGAACCCGGCCGCCGCGCCTCGTAAATGATCCGATATCCACGGGAACACGAAAATAATATTATCGGCGCTGAAGTATCAACTGATCAGTACCATAGACGAGAGAATGAAGAGAATCCTGAATGCAAGAGCAAACATCTTAAAAAAAAAAGAGGACATCCATCATAGGAGATGTCCTGATCCATATAAACTGAACTATTTTCCCTCCCTTTCTTGGATTAAATCCGATTACTTCCCATTCCCTAAGTGATGTATGACCCATTACGAGTTCAACGTTTACCCATGACAATTACAATAATTGTCAACAAATTACTAGACAAAGCACTGGATGCCCTTATTTGTAGTGAGAAAAGAAATGAAAAATACTTGAATATGAAAAAAAAAGTGTTCAATGGTTCATTGCTCAGACGTTTAATTAAACAGTTAATGTTCACTGAGTAAGATTAATATTTTTTCCCTAAAGTGTTAAATGTAAAGACAACAGTACCACCTGAGGTACACCAGCCTGAGGGTACAGTACCACCTGAGGTACACCAGCCTGAGGGTACAGTGCCACCTGAGGTACACAAGCCTGAGGGTACAGTACCACCTGAGGTACACCAGCCTGAGGGTACAGTGCCACCTGAGGTACACCAGCCTGAGGGTACAGTACCACCTGAGGTACACCAGCCTGAGGGTACAGTACCACCTGAGGTACACCAGCCTGAGGGTACAGTACCACCTGAGGTACACCAGCCTGAGGGTACAGTACCACCTGAGGTACACCAGCCTGAGGGTACAGCACCACCTGAGGTACACCAGCCTGAGGGTACAGTACCACCTGAGGTACACCAGCCTGAGGGTACAGTACCACCTGAGGTACACCAGCCTGAGGGTACAGTACCACCTGAGGTACACCAGCCTGAGGGTACAGTACCACCTGAGGTACACCAGCCTGAGGGTACAGTACCACCTGAGGTACACCAGCCTGAGGGTACAGTACCACCTGAGGTACACCAGCCTGAGGGTACAGCACCACCTGAGGTACACCAGCCTGAGGGTACAGTACCAC
This sequence comes from Cherax quadricarinatus, assembly GCF_038502225.1. Taxonomy (NCBI): domain Eukaryota; kingdom Metazoa; phylum Arthropoda; class Malacostraca; order Decapoda; family Parastacidae; genus Cherax; species Cherax quadricarinatus. The sequence goes on along the minus strand of NC_091298.1, from coordinate 12,367,472 downwards.
CTGAGGTACACCAGCCTGAGGGTACAGTACCACCTGAGGTACACCAGCCTGAGGGTACAGTACCACCTGAGGTACACCAGCCTGAGGGTACAGCACCACCTGAGGTACACCAGCCTGAGGGTACAGCACCACCTGAGGTACACCAGCCTGAGGGTACAGTACCACCTGAGGTACACCAGCCTGAGAGTACAGCACCACCTGAGGTACACCAGCCTGAGGGTACAGTACCACCTGAGGTACACCAGCCTGAGGGTACAGCACCACCTGAGGTACACCAGCCTGAGGGTACAGCACCACCTGAGGTACACCAGCCTGAGGGTACAGTACCACCTGAGGTACACCAGCCTGAGGGTACAGTACCACCTGAGGTACACCAGCCTGAGGGTACAGCACCACCTGAGGTACACCAGCCTGAGGGTACAGTACCACCTGAGGTACACCAGCCTGAGGGTACAGTACCACCTGAGGTACACCAGCCTGAGGGTACAGTACCACTTGAGGTACACCAGCCTGAGGGTACAGTACCACCTGAGGTACACCAGCCTGAGGGTACAGTACCACCTGAGGTACACCAGCCTGAGGGTACAGTACCACCTGAGGTACACCAGCCTGAGGGTGCAGTACCACCTGAGGTACACCAGACTGAGGGTACAGTACCACCTGAGGTACACCAGCCTGAGGGTACAGTACCACCTGAGGTACACCAGCCTGAGGGTACAGTACCACCTGAGGTACACCAGCCTGAGGGTACAGTACCACCTGAGGTACACCAGCCTGAGAGTACAGTACCACCTGAGGTACACCAGCCTGAGGGTACAGTACCACCTGAGGTACACCAGCCTGAGGGTACAGTACCACCTGAGGTACACCAGCCTGAGGGTACAGTACCACCTGAGGTACACCAGCCTGAGGGTACAGTACCACAGAGGTACAACAGCCTGAGGGTACAGCACCACCTGAGGTACACCAGCCTGACGGTACAATACCACCTGAGGTACACCAGCCTGAGGGTACAGTACCACCTGAGGTACACCAGCCTGAGGGTACAGTACCACAGAGGTACACCAGCCTGAGGGCACAGTACCACCTGTGGTACACCAGCCTGAGGGTACAGTACCACCTGAGGTACACCAGCCTGAGGGTACAGTACCACCTGAGGTACACCAGCCTGAGGGTACAGTACCACCTGAGGTACAACAGCCTGATAGTACAGTACCACCTGAGGTACACCAGCCTGAGGGTACAGTACCACCTGAGGTACACCAGCCTAAGGGTACAGTACCACCTGAGGTACACCAGCCTGAGGGTACAGTACCACCTGAGGTACACCAGCCTGAGGGTACAGTACCACCTGAGGTACACCAGCCTGAGGGTACAGTACCACCTGAGGTACACCAGCCTGAGGGTACAGTACCACCTGAGGTACACCAGCCTGAGGGTACAGTACCACCGGAGGTACACCAGCCTGAGGGTACAGTACCACCTGAGGTACACCAGCCTGAGGGTACAGTACCACCTGAGGTACACCAGCCTGAGGGTACAGTACCACCGGAGGTACACCAGCCTGAGGGTACAGTACCACCTGAGGTACACCAGCCTCAGGGTACAGTACCACCTGAGGTACACCAGCCTGAGGGTACAGTACCACCTGAGGTACAACAGCCTGATAGTACAGTACCACCTGAGGTACACCAGCCTGAGGGTACAGTACCACCTGAGGTACACCAGCCTGAGGGTACAGTACCACCGGAGGTACACCAGCCTGAGGGTACAGTACCACCTGAGGTACACCAGCCTCAGGGTACAGTACCACCTGAGGTACACCAGCCTGAGGGTACAGTACCACCTGAGGTACACCAGCCTGAGGGTACAGTACCACCTGAGGTACACCAGCCTGAGGGTACAGTACCACCTGAGGTACACCAGCCTGAGGGTACAGTACCACCGGAGGTACACCAGCCTGAGGGTACAGTACCACCTGAGGTACACCAGCCTGAGGGTACAGTACCACCTGAGGTACACCAGCCTGAGGGTACAGTACCACCGGAGGTACACCAGCCTGAGGGTACAGTACCACCTGAGGTACACCAGCCTGAGGGTACAGTACCACCTGAGGTACACCAGCCTGAGGGTTCAGTACCACCTGAGGTACACCAGCCTGAGGGTACAGTACCACCTGAGGTACATCAGCCTGAGGGTACAGTACCACCTGAGGTACACCAGCCTGAGGGCACAGTACCACCTGAGGTACACCAGCCTGAGGGTACAGTACCACTTGAGGTACACCAGCCTGAGGGTACAGTACCACCTGAGGTACACCAGCCTGAGGGTACAGTACCACCTGAGGTACACCAGCCTGAGGGTACAGTACCACCTGAGGTACACCAGCCTGAGGGTACAGTACCACCTGAGGTACACCAGCCTGAGGGTACAGTACCACCTGAGGTACACCAGCCTGAGGGTACAGTACCACTGAGGTACAACAGCCTGAGGGTACAGTACCACCTGAGGTACACCAGCCTGAGGGTACAATACCACCTGAGGTACACCAGCCTGAGGGTACAGTACCACCTGAGGTACACCAGCCTGAGGGTACAGTACCACCTGAGGTACACCAGCCTGAGGGTACAGTACCACTTAAGGTACACCAGCCTGAGGGTACAGTACCACATGAGGTACACAAGCCTGAGGGTACAGTACCACCTGAGGTACACCAACTTGATGGCACAGTACCACCTGAGGTACACCAGCCTGAGGGTACAGTACCACCTGAGGTACACCAGCCTGAGGGCACAATACCACCTGAGGTACACCAGCCTGAGGGTACAGGACCACCTGAGGTACACCAGCCTGAGGGTACAGTACAACCTGAGGTACACCAGCCAGATGGTGCAGTACCACTGAGGTACACCAGCCTAAGGGTACAGTACCACCTATGTACACCAGCCTGAGGGTACAGTACCACCTGAGGTACACCATCCTGAGGGTACAGTACCACCTGAGGTACACCAGCCTGAGGGTACAGTACCACCTGAGGTACACCAGCCTGAGGGTACAGTACCATTTGAGGTACACCAGCCTGAGGGTACAATACCACTGAGGTACACCAGCCTGAGGGTACAGTACCACCTGAGGTACACCAGCCTGAGGGTACAGTACCACCTGAGGTACACCAGCCTGAGGGTACAATACCACTGAGGTACACCAGCCTGAGGGTACAGTACCACCTGAGGTACACCAGCCTGAGGGTACAGTACCACCTGAGGTACACCAGCCTGAGGGTACAGTACCACCTGAGGTACACCAGCCTGAGGGTACAGTACCACCTGAGGTACACCAGCCAGAGGGTACAGTACCACTTGAGGTACACCAGCCTGAGGGTACAGTACCACTTGATGTACACAAGCCTGAGGGTACAGGACCACCTGAGGTACACCAGCCTGAGGGTACAGTACCACCTGAGGTACACCAGCCTGAGGGTACAGTACCACTTGAGGTACACCAGCCTGAGGGTACAGTACCACCTGAGATACACTAGCCTGAGGGTACAGTACCACCTGAGGAACACCAACCTGAGGGCACAGTGCCACCTGAGGTACACCAGCCTGAGGGTACAGTACCACCTGAGGTACACAAGCCTGAGGGTACAGTACCACCTGAGGTACACCAACCTGAGGGCACAGTACCATCTGAGGTACACCAGCCTGAGGGTACAGTACCACCTGAGGTACACCAGCCTGAGGGTACAGTACCACTTGAGGAACACCAGCCTGATGGTACAGTACCACCTGAGGTACACCAGCCTGAGGGTACAGTACCACCTGAGGTACAACAACCTGAGGGCACAGTACCACCTGAGGTACACCAGCCTGAGGGTACAGTACCACCTGAGGTGCACCAGCCTGAGGTACAGTACCACCTGAGGTACACCAGCCTGAGGGTACAGTACCACTGAGGTACACCAGCCTGAGGGTACAGTACCACCTGAGGTACACCAGCCTGAGGGTACAGTACCACCTGAGGTACACCAGCCTGAGGGTACAGTACCACCTGAGGTACACCAGCCTGAGGGTGCAGTACCACCTGAGGTACACCAGCCTGAGGGTACAGTACCACCTCAGGTACACCAGCCTGAGGGTACAGTATCACCTGAGGTACACCAACCTGAGAGCAAATTACCACCTGAGGTACACCAGCCTGAGGGTACAGTACTACCTGAGGTACACCAGCCTGAGGGTACAGTACCACCTGAGGTACACAAGACTGAGGGTACAGTACCACCTGAGGTACACAAGCCTGAAGGTACAGTACCACCGGAAGTACACCAGCCTGAGGGTAGAGTGCCACCTGAAGTACACCAGACTGAGGGTACAGTACTACCTGAGGTACATCAGCCTGAGGGCACAGTACCACCTGAGGTACAACAGACTGAGGGTACAGTACCACCTGAGGTACACCAACCTGAGAGCACATTACCACCTGAGGTACACCAGCCTGAGGGTACAGTACTACCTGAGGTACACCAGCCTGAGGGTACAGTACCACCTGAGGTACACAAGACTGAGGGTACAGTACCACCTGAGGTACACCAGCCTAAGAGTACAGTACCACCGGAGGTACACCAGCCTGAGGGTACAGTACCACCTGAGGTACACCAGACTGAGGGTACAGTACCACCTGAGGTACACCAGCCTGAGGGTACAGTACCACCGGAGGTACACCAGACTGAGGGTACAGTACCACCTGAGGTACACCAGCCTGAGGGTACAGTACCACCTGAGGTACACCAGCCTGAGGATACAGTACCACCTGAGGTACACCAGACTGAGGGTACAGTACCACCGGAGGTACACCAGCCTGAGGGTACAGTACCACCGGAGGTACACCAGACTGAGGGTAGACTACTACTTGAGGTACACCAGACGGAGGATGCACCACTACCTGAGGTACACCAGACGGAGGGAACAATGTTTCCCATAAAGGGGGGAGAAAGATGGAGAGAAGGGACGTGAGAGGGGAAGGTAGTAACTTCAGAAAGGTAAGAGGGTAAAGAGAAGGCAGTAGGGAGAGGAGGTGGGAGCCAGGTACCATTTTTTGGGACCATCTGTGAGACTTATCTGACGCTACAACGTGAAGAAACTCTGGTAACGGAATATACCCAGTGTCTTTTTTTATCTGTCTCTGTCTGTCCGTCTCTCTCTCTCTGTCTCTCTCTCTCTGTCTCTCTCTCTCTCTCTCTCTCTCTCTCTCTGTCTCTCTGTCTCTGTCTGTCTGTCTGTCTGTCTCTCTCTCTCTCTCTCTCTCTCTCTCTCTCTCTCTCTCTCTCTCTCTCTCTCTCTCTCTCTCTCTCTCTCTCTCTCTCTCTCTTTCTCTCTCTCAAGCGTCATACTTCTGACTTCTCTCATAACGAAAAAAATCCTTCTCTTTTGCCTTCCCTCTTACAATTACTTATTTCGCCTTTTCTCTCCACGATAAACCCCTTACCCATGAATATAACAATGTTACTAATAAAATTTGCTCTAAAAGATATTCTTTTAGGGGATATTCGTAGTGGCATTTCCTTCAAGGAGGAAAGAAATGAAGATCTACCTTGATGCTAGTGAAGATCTCTTGATCCGAAGAATTCCAGCAGCCCTGTCCTTCGTTTGATCAAACCTGATAGCCTCCCAGTCCCCCCAGGCGCTACACAGATCCCTAGGCTTCACCATAACTATAGTAATATTCCTAGTGGCATGCTGGTCTCTATCATTCCCCAGCAGCTGCCACTCTCTAGGTGTGGGACCAACCTGTGAAGAGGTCTACCCGGAGGTATGTCCATCCCTTAGTAGCTCGCCTCGGGAACACCATCTGTGCCTCCATCCTGATGCTCACCTGAGTTTCCAGCATTTGCTGGTACATAAAGAAATACAAATACCGCTCCTTGGAGTTCCGTATTTGAAGACGTTTCACCCCCAGCATTGGAACTTCCTCAGAAGTCAGTTTATTAATATTCAACGTTTTTGTGATCATACACCAGTTTTATGAATTTGAATGAACTGATTTTAGAAAATGGAGAAAATCATGACCACTCTGTAGATAAAGACACGCATAATTCAAGACATTTTGCTGAAGACATATTTCCCCCCGCGTTGCATCTTCAGTTCTTCGCTTAACACAATAATACAATATCCTCATTTCTACAAGTACATGTACAAGGTATACAGTCCTAGTTGACATCAATGACATAATACTATAGAGAAAGCCCTTAGTTATGCAGAGCATTTTGGGCAAATTAGGCCAGTTTTGTCCTAGGATGCGACCCACATCAGTCGACTAACACTCAGGTACGCATTTTAAACTGATGGGTGAACATGGACAGCAGGTGTCTTATGGAATCACGCCGTATCGGGGATTCGAACTCCGGACCTCAGTGTGTTACCTGAGTGCTCTAGCGATCGAGCTTCAAAGACACCCTTCTTTGAAGACTATCCTGTTTATGAATTAGAGGAGTCCACTGTGAGGAAGAGTCTTCAGTACAGGAGCTTATAGAAAGTGAATTCGTACCTCCTTACCATAGTGTCAGTGTCTCATGGCATTCTCTACCATCTCTCCCACTGTGTCCTTGTCTCATTCGTTCACTGTTGCAGTTTGTGCGTGAAGCGCCAGCTGTCTTGTCAACGAATCTCCACGATACGGTGAGGTAGGCAGAGAGAATATGATAGTTATGATAGAATAAAGACAGGTATAGTAGAACAAAGACAGGTATTGTAGAACAAAGACAGGTATGGTAGAACAAAGACAGGTGTGGTAGAACAAAGACAGGTGTGGTAGAACAAAGACAGGTGTGGTAGAACAAAGACAGGTATGGTAGAACAAAGACAGGTATGGTAGAACAAAGACAGGTATGGTAGAACAAAGACAGGTATGAGAGAACAAAGACAGGTATGGTAGAACAAAGACAGGTGTGGTAGAACAAAGACAGGTGTGGTAGAACGAACAAAGACAGGTATGGTGGAACGAAGGCAGGTATGGCAGAGCAAAGACAGGTATGAGAGAACAAAGACAGGTATGGTAGAACAAAGACAGGTGTGGTAGAACAAAGACAGGTGTGGTAGAACAAAGACAGGTGTGGTAGAACAAAGACAGGTGTGGTAGAACAAAGACAGGTGTGGTAGAACAAAGACAGGTATGGTAGAACAAAAACAGGTATGATAGGAAAAAAACAGGTATGGTAGAACAAAGACAGCTATGGTAGGACAAACACAGATATAGTAGAACAAAGACAGGTATGGTAGGACAAAGACAGGCATGATAGAGCAAAGACAAGTATGGTAGAACAAAGACAGACATGAAAGAACAAAGTTAGATACAGTAGAACAGTAACAGGTATGGCGGAACGAAAACAGGTATGGTAGAGCAAAGACAGGTATGAGAGAACAAAGACAGGTATGGTGGAACAAAGATAGTTATGGTGGAACAAAGACAGGTATAGTAGAACAAAAACAGGTATGGATGAACAAAGACAAATATAGAGAGAACAAAGACAGTTATGGTGGAACTGAGACAGGATTGGTAGAACAAAGACAGATGTGATAGAACAAAGACAGACATGACAAAACAAAGACAAGTATGGTAAAACAAATACAAGACCCGTACGACAAAAGACTGCAGAGGAACAACAACAATAAAATAAAGACAGGTAAGGCAGAAGAAAAACAGACATGGCAGAACGAAGGCAAATTCGACAGAACAAAAACAGACATAACAGAACAAAGACAGGAATGGAAAAATGCCCTCGGACTACCATACCTGGCGATACCAAAAAAAAAAAAAAAAAAGCTACCACCGCACTATCCTTTAAGGGGGCGAGGAGCTTGAAACTAGTGAGAGGCTCTTGATCCAAGGACTTGGAGCTACCCTAGCTTGGGGAAAACTTGATTACCTCCCACTCCACTTGCGCTACATGAAGCCTACAAGCATAGATCTTTGTCCATGATGATGATAATAATACTAATAATAATGTTAATAATAATATTAATAACAATAACAGCAATAACAACAATAATAATAATAATAATAATAATAATAATAATAATAATAATAATAAAATTTTAAAATATTAGTTTTAATAACAATAACTGAAACGATAATAATAACAATAATAATAATAGTAGTAATAATAATAATAATAATAAGAATAATAACAATAATAATAATAAAATTGATAATAATAAATTATAATAATGACATTAATTTTAGTATTAATATGGAAATAAAAACGAGAATCACATTATTAATAATGTTACTACTACCACTACTACTGCTACTACTTGTACTGCTGATAACACTACAACTACTGCTACTACTGCTACTACTGTTACTACAGCTACTAGTACTACTACTACTGCTACTTCTACTACCACTACTACTGCTACTACTACTAGTACTACTGCTGCTACTACTACTACTACTGCTGCTACTACTGCTGCAACTACTACTACTACTGCTGCTGCTGCTACTACAACAACTTCTACTGGTACTACTACTACTACTACCACTAACTGCTACCGCTAGTACTGCTGCTATTACTACTGCTACTATTACTATTGCTGATGCTGGTGCTGCCACAGCTACAACTACTACTGCTTCTACTACTACCACTACTACTGCTGCTAATAGTACTGCTACTACTACTACTACTGCTGTTACTACTACTACTGCTGCTGCTCCTCCTCCTATACAGTTACTACTACTGCTACTACTGCTACTACCACTACTACTAGTACTGCTGCTACTACTACTACCGCTGCTGCTATACAACTACTACTACTATTACTGCTACTACTACTACCACTACTACTGCTACTAGTACTGCTACTATTACTGCTGCTACTGTTACTACTAGTACTACTACTATTGGTTGTAAATGGCATCGTCATGCCATTTGCAAAATAATAAACAAGTCTCGTAATTTTCCCAACATTTAAATACCCTCTTTATCTGTTTCTCGTAAGAAAAGAGATGTTTCTATGGAAACAAACACCTCCTAAATGGTCTTGATTGCGCATGAAATTTTTCTTGCATTTTCAATAAAGAATTAATATTAGATTATTCATATTGATTCTTTGTAGATTAATTTATTCTCCAAGAATTCTGCCATATTTAGATTGGAATAATTTAAGTTTTCACTGATTCAGACTGGTACGTACCCCGTTAATCACAGAAATTTTGTAAGGCAAGGACCAAAAAAAATGGAAATAATAATAAATAATAATAATAATAATAATAATAATAATAATAATAATAATAATAATAATAATAATAATAATAATAATAAATAATAATAATAATAATAATAATAATAATAATAATAATAATAATAATAATAATAATAACTATGACTTTTCCTGACCTCAAAAACTGATATTCAGGTTGAAGTTCTGAACAAAAAAATATTGCAGTAAAAAAATGGAAATAATCCAAAACTGGAATTATTATTTATGGGAGTTGATGGCAGTGAAGGTCTCTTGATCCGAGGAATTAAAGCTATATTTTCCCTCGGTGCATTATAACTGATTACTCCCGCTCGTATAACCCTGACGGGCGTATCACCTGACTCTGAGTACAAAAATAATTAATTATGAGGTAAACACAACAAAGAGATACGATAATTAAGCAAAAGAATGGAAAGACAAGATTCCTTGGTGACTAAGACACAGATGCAATATTTAGGTATTTTTTTTTTGCCGATAAAGATATCCTGGATGTCTACAGTATAAACACCTACGTACTGCACATGTGTCTTATCAACTTTACGGTACAAAATACCATAAAATACTATAATATTCGTGACGCAAGCTATCGCTGGCTGGATTTTGAGTCGTGGCCGTCAACTCAGGTCGGTACTCGCCGTAACCATTCTTCGCGCGATCGTCAGCGACCGTAAAGAAAAAAACTACGAGAGAAAGCAAAAATAATTGGAATTTGTATCTCCTCACAAACACCGGTATCATGGAACCCCTCTAAAGGATGGGTTCCATGATGCTGGTGAAGGGTTCGTGATCCAAGGAACTGGACCTATTTTCACCTTCATTCTATCGAACATTATTAAGTGTCATTCCCAAAGCGCTGTATGAACACTGCGCATTTAGTGCTTCCTTACGAATGCAATAATAATAGTAGTAATAATAATGATAATAATGACGTTCTTTTATTATACATACCTTATATAACTATATCTATCTATCTATCTATCTATCTATATATATATATATATATATATATATATATATATATATATATATATATATATATATATATATATATATATATATATATATATATATATATATATATATATATATATATATATATATATATATATATATATATATATATATATATATGTGTGTGTGTGTGTGTGTCGTGCTAAATAGATAAAACTGGTCAGTTAGCTAGAACTCATTTAAAATTATTTTTATGTGAAATTATTGCATACACAAATTTTCGCTTGCCTTATTCGGTAAGAAGAGCGTTGCTATTTAAGCGAAAATCGAAAGTTTTTACCTATATATAGGTTTCCTTTCATACTCTCATATATATATATATATATAACATGAATCAACACATGCATACATTCATACACAAACACACACACATACAAACACACGCACACACAAACACACACACACACACACACACACACACACACACACACACACACACACACACACACACACACACACACACACACACACACACACACACACACACACACACACACACACACAAACACACACATACACACACTGTTATATGCATACATTTGTATGAATTTAAACATTTGATTATACTAACACACATATACCTACCTAATTATTCACGTGTTGACATTTTCTCAAATTCCAGTGATAAGATATGTTTTAACCACTTATTTTTTTGTTTAATAACTAGTTTGAAGCCCCAAGTAAAAGGCAGGGATGCACCAGCAACACTCACAGACAAAAAAACAGAAGCGACAGCCAAGCAGCCAGATTTTCAGCCATTCAGCTAATTAGACAGTCAGCCAGTCTGTCAGTCAACCAGCCTACCAGCCAGTTAGCCTCCTAGCCAGTCAGGCAGGCAGACAGACAGACAGACAAACAAAGCTGTGTCAGTATAGAGAGAAGGGCAACAAGCGAGTCTCTGGTCACTGGGTCATCGACTGACCGCCTGTTGTCTACACAAAGAATTTCCCCATTTTTATATGCTCTCTGACGGCCCCAGCTCTCTCTGTGTTAATGAATACGTGTTTAAGTTAATTAAAAAGAAAATCCAACTGGTGCCCCGGATTTAGCAAGTAATACTACCAGCTCTTATGCTTATGGGGAAAGGACATTTAAGGTGTAAACAAAAAACGAAATAACTCCGACTTTACGCATTCTAAAAATAGCCGGCTACTACGCGAGCACTCACGGGTCCACGCGCCTTTTGAGAATTAAAATACGCATCAAATATTACGCCAATTTAAGAGGATTATGAAAACTTTAGTTTTATTGTGGATCGCAAAGGAGCGGCGTTTGTGGTCCCTTTTTTTATTTCCGCTTCATTGTTTTCTGTTTGTCATTCGTTAGCGGAGATATTCAGGTGCGAAAAGAGCGAACGCTGTGGTAGTAGTAGTTGTTGCAGAAATAATATTGCTATCACTACATGTATGATAATATTTCTATTATTATTTTTATTATTATTCTTGGTATTATTGTCATTATTATAATTCTTCTTATTCTAATTATTATTATAGTTATTGTTGCTGGTATTGCTATTGTTGTAA
>NC_091298.1:12338184-12350684 GCF_038502225.1 Cherax quadricarinatus | reverse complement strand
CCTCCCTCCAACCCTTCCTAGGCCGACCCCTACCCCGCCTTCCTTCCACTACAGACTGATACACTCTTTGAAGTCATTCTGTTTCGCTCCATTCTCTCTACATGTCCGAACCACCTCAACAACCCTTCCTCAGCCCTCTGGACAACAGATTTGGTAATCCCGCACCTCCTCCTAACTTCCAAACTACGAATTCTCTGCATTATATTCACACCACACATTGCCCTCAGACATGACATACCTACATATACATGCACGCACACCCATTCATGTCTCCCTATTTTATTATTCAGTCAGGGAATGAGAGCTAAATCCGTAAGAGTCACAAAGCGCCCTGGGGAATGGGATGCAATCAGGTTCGATTCAGGGAAGGGGATGAGAGTTCCAGTTCCTTGAACGAGGAGCCCTTCACCAGCAGGGTCTCTACATATACCCACACTCCACACCCTGAACCACAACTGTTTGTTTCCTATGTACACACATGCAAAGTCCATAAACCCACACCTACTATCACCCACATTAAAAGCACCCACAACCCCCACATTTCCTCCATGTACCCACATCCAGAAGTCCACCCAGACCCACACCTACACCCACAACACATCCCATACTGCATATTCACCAACAACCACAACCGTGTCTTCACATGAGTCATACCCTCACATATATTTACCTACACTCACCCTCAAAATCACAACACCTGCGCCAATACCCACAACCATTCCTACACGTGTCTACAAACATGCCCATCCTCACATTTACTACAGAGTAACATTTTTATTTATGTTGACACTAATTTACCCTTCAAAGGCGTACCTTGATGTCGGTGAAGTGCTCTTGATTTAAGGAGCTTGAGCTATCCTCTTTCTTGGAAGGAACTTGTTTATCTCCCATTCCCCAGGCGCTGCGTAATCCTTTCGGATTATACTACTACTACTACTACTACTACTACTACTACTACTACTACTACTACTACTACTACTACTACTAATAATAATAATAATAATAATAATAATAATAACAATAATAATTGTGAATGAAAATAATAAATAATACAGTAATTTAAGCAGTATCTGCAAATGCTTCAATGGCTATAAGATAGCATTAACAGCATTGATAAAAGTGACAGTGGGAAACATTGGATCCTCTCATAATCTAACACACAGTAAAAGTTTTGCTTTTGATACCCTTTTTTTCATGTTGGTAAAGCGGATTAACATGTTGGCATCGCAGAGGTAACGTACATCTTTATCAAGAATGTTTGTCGCTTGGTGTAAGTGACCGAAGCTCTTTTCCACAGCTCTCTCCTATCGGATCAACTCTGATTCTTCTAGAGGAAAGGGAGGGCAGCTCCATTTCCTTGAACTGAAAGTCACTGAACCAGCATTATTGCAGCCCGCTTGAATTATCTTCCAATTTTATAAAGCGCCATCAATATAGCTTATTTTTTCCTCTTTTATGGCAGTGCTAATAATAGACACTTGTTGAGCAGCACTAATATAAATCCACATAACAGTTGGAATATACTTAGTAGCGGATCCAGGGGGGCCACCAGGAATGGGGCCATGGCATCCCCTGGGTCACCCAAAAAAAAAAAATTAGTTAAAATCTCATTTAAGTTTGCATTGGTTGCTATTTCTCTATAAGTTGTTGAGGCTGCTATAGAAAGCAACATTTTTTGACATTTAAAACTTATGTATCCATAAAAATTAGCGCCTCCGGCGGGCTATCACCCGCCTCCCCTCGGTATAGAAAAAATTCTCCCCCCTCCCTAGACAATTCCTGGATCCGTTCCTGAATATAGTTATTTTTACATATAAGAAGGTACCACCTGTAGTGCTATTTGGGAATCAGCAATGGTACTAAACGTTTTTCAGGGACAATTTCTAAGATCTCTTCCCGGAGCTGTATGATTATTTTCTTCCCCTTCCATCCCCTGTACGAGTTACTTTTTTATATAAATTCCTTTGCAGATTCGTAAATAGATAACTGAATACACCAACGAATTTTTTTATTCTCATCGGCGTGAAAGCATCGCTGTGAGGCGCGGTTGGTGATGCAGTCAACGCTAAGATAAGGAATTCTGTCGCTCCGTTGGTGAAGTCATCCTTCCGGGGTCGTTGTAGATACAGCTCCCGACACCTTCAACACACGATTCCTACGACGCCGTAGATATAGTTTCCTATTCCTTGAACACACGATATCGGCGTAGCTGTAGATGAAGTTTACCACAGCCTCACATGATACCCGCGTCGCTGTGGATGATACTTGCGACATCCTCCACCCGGGATACCGGGAAAGAGCAGCGGGAAGAGCCACGAAGAAGAAACAATAGCAGATGAAAAATTGTTGTTATTATGCTAATTATAGTTGAGCGTTAAATCACTGTGGGTCATACAGCGCCTGCGGGAATGGGAAGCAATCAGGTTCGATCCAAGGAATAGGAGGTTAGGTCTAATTCCCTGAATCCAGAGCCCCCTCACCGGCGTCAAGGAAGACAAGGTTGGCTCTGGTGAATATTTGCCCAAATATAATTATTATATTTATGGGGAAGCACTGAACCCGTAGGGGTCATACAACCCCTGATGGATGGGAGGTAATCAGGTTTGATCCAAGGCCAGGAGGGCAGCTAAAGTTCCATAAAACAAGAGCTCTAAATTGTAGAGTGGGGTGCCTTATAGAGTGAAGCACTAAATTCGAGGAGGGGCATACGGAGCTTTGGGAATGGGGAAAAAATGAGGTTTGACCTAAGGAAGGGGAGGTCAGTTATACTTCCTTTGATCAAGAGTCCCTCACCAGAAACAAGGCACCTCCTTTGAAGGGAACGCTAAAGACGAAGACATACTATTTTATTTTTAACTACATCGGCCGTCTTGCAATGAGATTAAATGCACTAATATCCCCCTGTAGAGTTGTCATACATTCTGTACACAAGTCGTACTGCGGTATGCTTAAAAAGAGCAGAAAAAAATATCTCCTGGGTTGCCTTCATGCTGGTAGAGGGTTTTCGATTCAGAAACCCAGGGCTAGCCTCTTCTTCCCAGGATCTAAGTTGATTGTCTTACATTCTCCAGGTGAGGCTTGATCCTCGCTGGTTTACTTATCTCACTGGTATAATATTTATTCATTAATGCTATCATAATTTGACATTATGATATATAAAAATATTAATAACAAAAAATAATTCGGTATTCTCTACATTTTCATTTGAAATCTCAATATTCTAAAAAAAAAAAAAAAACAAGACAGAAGACATAATAGAAGCTTTTTTTCGGTATTAGAATTCGTTCGTAAATACATTTTCCTTTCTACTTACTGTATCTTTTTTTTTAAATAAGGCTCATTAAAATTATAATTCAGTGTAGTGAAACAAACTTTACTACGTTCATTACTGAATATAAGTGTAAACAAATTCCACCGAAGTGCTAAATTTACCAATTATCCTACCGATTTTCATTCCAATATTTCATTTCCTATTAGTATTTGATTTACGGATGTCAGTACTTGTTAATAACAATGTGTTTGAACTGCATTACCGTATAAATTATATATTGACATGAGAAGGTTAGCTTAGAAGTTACTACACGTTCAAGTGCACCTTCAATGGTACGTGTATTTTTTAGTGTGTGTGTGTGTGTGTGTGTGTGTGTGTGTGTGTGTGTGTGTGTGTGTGTGTGTGTGTGTGTGTGTGTGTGTGTGTGTGTGTGTGTCTGTGTCTGTGTATACACGCGTTCTCATACGTGTGAATCCCTACCAGTTTTGCCTGTGGGACCTTGCTGCCCTGCATTCAATGGTTTCTTTTTGTGGGAAGCAAGATATCATCCCCCTCCCCTCTCCCTCTCTCTCTCTCTCTCTCTCTCTCTCTCTCTCTCTCTCTCTCTCTTTCTCTCTTACACACACACACACACACACACACAATCTCGACCCCTGAAACCACAGTTAGGTGAGTACAATTAGGGGAGTACACACACAGACACACAGACACACACACACACACACACACACACACACACACACACACACACACACACACACACACACACACACACACACACACACACACACACACACACACATACACACACATACACACACACCTTAAGTACACCTTGCACTTCTCTCACTAAGCACACGGGAGCAACACACTACCTCCAGCTCCAGTGCACTACTGTGTTCTCATACCAGAACTTTTAAGGGTTGGAAACCTAACTTCACATGAAGATAAATACTCAAGTTGCTAAACGAACTTTTACTGGGACAACGTTTCGCTCTGCGTAAAGCTCTATACAGAGTGAAACGCTTTCACAATAAAAGCATCTTGTGCAACGTTTTTCTATTTGTCTTCATGCCTGCAGGACACCATATCATCCTAGTGACTGTGGGTCATCATCAGAGTAAGACACGCGTCACGAGAAATTTTGTATATTTCCCCTGACAAACAAAATGTCAGCACTAGTCTCTAACTGTCCATCTCACTCAATAATGGGGCATTCCTTGGCTGTACAGCACTAAGTGCCACCCGCATTAGAATGATAGTCATTAAAATCGCAGCAAAAGGCACAAAACAGATTGGGTTTACGAATTTTAGAGAGTTTGTTCATTAGACAATTGAAGCCTGAACTTAATGACTATGCATCAACAACTGGACTGTTTACGTTGAAATAGATGTGTCTCCCTTGCGTAAGATTTTTTTTTTTAAGTTCGTTAACCTCCAATAGTCCTCGGAATACTTTTAACTTTTGCATTAATTTTTAACCAACTGTTTGTACAACAGTGCAATTTTTATACATTCTGACCAGGGTAAATATTCACGGAAACGTCGAAAAGTTAAATAAACATATTTTGCAAGAAACCAAGTCTTTTCTGCATTCGAGAAGTATTCGAGATGTAGCTCTGAGATGTTAACTTTGTTGTTTTACTCCCTATTGTATTTTTGTCACTGTATTTTGTCTTTAAATAAAGTCTACATAGACTACAGAAAATACGGGGTGGAAGGAGAAGACAGTATTCAAACTTTTCCAGGCAGAGCCTTGAGTTTTTTTTCCCTGAAGTAAACTTATTCTTTCTCTGAAATATATATATATATATATATATATATATATATATATATATATATATATATATATATATATATATATATATATATATATATATATATACATATAATAGCGAAAAGCCTTGCAGATGTCAAATTTCCGCCTAACAAAAAATTGCTTCCCAGGAACCATGTTTAAATCAAAAGTATTGAAAGTTTCTTTTTTCCATTGGCATGAATGTTTAAGTAGCTTCCCAGTGGAACATGCGAGGTAACATGGCCCATGAAATATGCTCCTCAATAATGAAGGGGCATTTAACTTGCTTGGTTTATCCTAAATGTCAATAATTGGCTGTTGCAATATAATTATCTGTTACTGATGCTCGCCACAATAAACTTCAATTTGCGTACACGACTTCTAACTTCTCCATAAAAAATAGTCATAATCTTCGGCAAACTTCTAAAGAAGTACATGATTTTGTATTATGATAATTGTCATGTCGCTATTGAAAACGCTGTTAAGATCACACATGTCGAGGATAACATGCATGTAAGAATGGCAGAAAAATGTCACAAAAAATTTATTCGAGTTATGTAAATTTTCGAGTAAAAAAAAAAAAATTGAAATTTTAACGATACTGGAGAAATGCATCCGAGTGAAACGTAAAGTAGAGAAGGGACTGCCAACAGTGTCGGAATAACATCATCGAGAGACAAACACATGAGTAATGTAAGTACCATTAAATATATTTGTGTGAGAACTAGAATGAAATCCAGCAGAAATTATTATTATTTATTATTATTATTATTATTATTATTATTATTATTATTATTATTATTATTGCTTTTGTTGTTGCTGCTGTTATTGTTGCTGTTGCTATTGTTATTATTATTATCATTATTATTATTATTATTATTATTATTATTATTATTATTATTATTATTATTAATTATTATTATTATTATTAATGTTTTTATTTTTAAAGTTCAAGTTTTTTGATATTCAGATATTCAGAGTTTAAGTGGGATTAACTGAATCTTTGAAATTATCATCTTCTAATATTAAATCATCGTATACGATGATGTAAAATTCCCCTGGGTACACCCTACCAATTGTCAAATTTTAACCTACCTACGAAAGACATATAAACAATGAATGAACAGATTAACTGAATATGAGAGTTTTGTTAGATATGGGCATGACACCTAAGTAATTTTTTTACAGTGCAAAGACTCATAGCACTATTATTATCTATCTGTCTATCTAGAAAAGACTTAATTTTAAATGAGTTCTTGCTAATTGACCAGTTTTACCTATTCGGCACGATATATATATATATATATATATATATATATATATATATATATATATATATATATATATATATATATATATATATATATATATATATATATATATATATATATAATATAAAAATATAGGGAGGTACCACCTCTAGAACTGTTATAGGGACCCTCATCCTCAGAGAAAAGAATAAACTTGCTTCAGGGAAAACTCAAGATTCTCCCTGAAGCTGTTTGAGAATTTTCTCCTACCACCCCCTATATTATATATATATATATATTTTATTTAAAGACAAAATACATTGACAAAACATTCACAAAAATATGATACAAAGTAAAACAACATAGGTAACTCAGAGCCACATCTCGAATACTATATATATATATATATATATATATATATATATATATATATATATATATATATATATATATATATATATATATATATATATATATATATATATATATATAGCACATTGCTGTTAAGAACCTGATTTCTTTGCCTTTGTGTCTTCTGCTTCTAACAGTAACTTAGGCCAGGTGACCTGCCTTCTTATACAAGCTTTGCCTAGTCTGTCTTTAATGTGAGGCAGAGATAATGAGTACTTATTGTACTGTCTTCATTTGTGATATTTTGTACCATAGTTACAAACGTATGCAAAATGACTTGCGCTTTGAAAAACACACAGCAAGGGATGTAATTTTATGGAGAAGTCACCAGATTAAATAGAATAAATAAAAGGAGAATGTATATTTTTATACTGAAATTGCAAAGTGCCTATAAGAAAAATATGAAGAGAGATAGATTAACCAAAAATTTAAAGAGAGATTATACAGGAGCAGGGGAGACAGGGGAAAGAAGAGTTGGAATGAATATAAAGGAGAAAGAAAAAGAATGGCGGATAGCAACAGAGGAACAAAGGTATTAGCCAAGTCTCTCCTTTTCTCTCTATGCTAAATAAATGGAGTGCATTTTCCTTCATTTAGCCTTTATATATTCATCATAAGTCTGGAATCTAATGCCAGTAAGACAATATAGCAGCACAGCGAGCCTGCGTTATGCCCCTTACGCTGGTGCCACGAAGACAATGTCTCAATATATAGAGGCTGCAAAATGTCCCGTATGCTCCTTGGCCACAAGTCGAAATTCAGCAACATATAATTTCCCTTGAGACGATAAAGTTCGGACAGGAGTTAGGGCACCTGTTTCCCACGACAGGAAACCCAAGTTAGAGAAAATATAAGTTAATTCTAACTCCTTTCTCTCGTGTGGCAAGCAGGATCTGTCAGAGGGTGAGATGTCTACGTCAGTTTATGGAATTTCTGTAATTGCTTGAAAGGGCCATACTGACACCGTTAAGACTTCTATACAAAATATATGGAACTACTCTCCTCAAAGAATATCTTATGTGTGTGTGTGTGTGTATGTGTGTGTGTGTGTGTGTGTGTGTGTGTGTGTGTGTGTGTGTGTGTGTGTGTGTGTGTGAGTGTGTGTGTGTGTGTGTGTGTGTGTGTAAAACTGGTCAATTAGCACAAACTCATTTAAAATTAAGTCCTTTCTAAAATTTTCTCTTATACATTTAAAGATATATTTTTTCATGTATGTTAATGTAAAAATTAAGAATTTTTTATCAAAAGAACCTTAGAAAATTTACCTAACCTTATTTTAAGAAGCGCAATTTAATTAAGCCTAATCCAACTAAATATATTTTGGATAAGTTTAAAATATTTTAATAATAAACAAACACAACGTTTTTTTTTTCTTTAGGTTCGGAATGATTTTTGCGAAAATATTGGAAACAAAATTTTCGCTTGCCTTATTCGACAAGAAAAGCGTTGCTATTTAAGTCACTATCAATATATATATATATATATATATATATATATATATATATATATATATATATATATATATATATATATATATATATATATATATATATATATATATGCAATAAGATCACAGTAAACAGGTGATTTCAAAATATGCAAAACAACCACTCTGAAAGAATAGAGAAATTCCAAGCGCTTTCGTGACTACTCCTTGATAATGTGAGTAGTCACGAAAGCGCTTGGAACTTCTCTATTCTTTCAGAGTGGTTGTTTTGCATATATATATATATATATATATATATATATATATATATATATATATATATATATATATATATATATATATATATATATATATATATATATATATATATATATATATATATATATGTACATATATATATATATATATATTTATATATATATATATATATTTATATATATATATATATATATTTATATATATATATATATAAATATATATATATATATATATAAATATATATATATATATATAAATATATATATATATATATATATATATATATATATATATATATATATATATATATATATATATATATATACGTTTCTCCGTCAATATAATATTCCTGTCTCATTTAGGACCAACTGAATTGCAGGAGGCAGCTGCTCTCACGCCGAGAACAGTTTCTAAAACGTCATTCTCTGGCGCAGCAAGATGATTAATCACAGAGATGGATGCAGTCTCTGTGAATTTTAAAAGACATATTTTGCTTCGGGAGACGCTAGATGTGAGCTTGCAAGCAGCCTAATGGATCACTCGAGTCACTGAGGTGTTATAAGAAGGTTTAAGATCAGAGTCTAAATTAATCTTTATGTTTTCCTTTTTCTTCTGTCTTCTTTTTTCTTAATATTCTCCTTCGTGGCTCTTCGAGGAGGTTCCCCTCACCTTCGTAATGGGCCCTTGATTCAATAATTTCGAGTTGCCATTGCATTTTTTTTTATCAAGCCCGAGTGATTCCAATTCTCCTGGCGGTGCATGATCCACATGGGTTTAGTGTTTCCAAACAAATATAATGATAGTAACAATAATCCATTTTGTTTTCTTCAAAACGCCGGGGACACATTACTATTTAATCATCGGAGCATAAACGTCATTACAAAAATTATGCATTGCTTAAGCACTCAACTAATGTGTTCAGGAAAAGTATTGATATATCCAGTGAATGACGTATGGTTTTAAGTGACAAAACTTTAAGCAAAAAAAAAAAATTGAATTTGTAGCTCGTATCTATAAATAAGTACTTTTTATATCTTGAACTATAGTATTTTTATTCAAAGATTAGTCGGCATTTTTTTATAAAGTATTTAATTTATTATGAAGATGCTAGTCTTATCTTCCGTCTAAGAATTTTCTTTGTGAGTTTGCTCTTCTCTTTCATGTTTCTTAACCAATTTTCTCCTTTTTTTTCCGCAAGTGTTATTTTTAGGTAATTGTTCCATTCCGAATTTTAGCAAACTGTTTCATTGTAAAATGCGTCTTTGACTCCAAAAAAAAAAAAAAATATTGGAAAGTATTTGTGTATAAAATGTTTATATGTAGAATGCTTAATTGAACAATGCTTTCATTCGAAGCAGTTGTATGAAAAAAATATGCAAAAAATATGCAAAAAATATGGAAAAAATATGGAAAAAATGTTTATTTGAAAACATGAATGTTTATTTGCAAAATACTTGCTTACCAAATATACTTATATTCAGTCTGCATCTATGCAGCATGTTTATATGCAAAATATTTATGTGCAAAATGTTTTTCCACCGAATGTTACCATGCAAAATGTTTCCTTGCATGGTAGCAAACCGCTGCTGAAGTTAGTTTCTCCATCATTGATCAAATTCCTCTTGCAATATTTATGGCACATCTTTTATCTATAGGCTTAAACCATTTAATCCAATCGGCCGTTATTTTTTCCCGGAGCCACAAAGCATTCCCACTGAAATTCCTCATCATTGCCACGTATCAGAAGTACAGTGCTGATGTAAGATGACATTTCCTGTTTTTTTTGTTTTGTATTTGTTTAGTTTATATTGGAAGGATGCGAGCAAGGAAATCCTCCTCCCTTTATTTTTTGAAGAATGGGAGAGTTGGGGGTGTTGATTTAGGTCAAAGGCTTTAAGGTCAAAGGCTTTTAGGTCAAAGGCTTTAAGGGTTTAGGTCAAAGACTTTAAGTCACTTTCCATTTTCTTGGATCAAACATGATTGCTTCTCAGTACCCGTGTGCTTCCTATATGAAAATTACGGATTTAGAACTTCTCTGTGATTACAACAATTAACCCCCATTTGTTTTAAGTTTCCATTCCTAAAGTGATGAGCCATTGTGAACATCGTCAAAATTTTTTCGCACATTTTGTGCGCTGATTTTATAGAACACAGGTGACACTGTTGAGTTGTTCATGCCTAATAATGTACAATCATTCGGATTTGTTAGTACTTAGCCCCACGGCTTCTATAATCTCTCCTCCTAAAACAGTGTATGGAATTTTATATCACTTCCTCTTCAGTTCATTCTAATTTTTATTATTCCTAGGTTGGATAAGTATTTCCTAGTATTCTTGTGACTTATCTGAGTTTTCAGTATCCATCCATTCCTTCATTTTTCCGTCAGTTTCTTGTGCAACAGTCTCACGATATCCACCCTGTCAACTCTTCTTAGTATCTTGAAGATTGTGTTGAGGTCTCGTTGGGGTTTTGCTGCTATAAAGCAGTGAAATTCAGTGTGTTTACTCTTTCGGCATTGCTCTTTCACTTCAGTCCCGGAACAGCAATGTTGCAACCTCTTCACTTTGTCGATCTTGAGCACATCATTGACTACAGTAAATTTTCTGAAGTGTTAAGTAGTGTTTTGTGCAATTTCTTATTTAGGCTCTTTATATTTTTTTATATATTTACTTAATGTGTATTAGCTGATATGGTGCGATTGATTTACGCTTCCCAAATGTTCAGTGTAGTATTCACTCATATGTATTTTAAAATGTCTTTCAGAACAAACTGTACTCTGTGTCCGGTCCTCTTCTCCTCCAACCCCTCTTTGCAATTTTCAGGGCTTTGCATTTGCTGGGATTTAATTCCAGCAACCACTTACCGGACCAATGTTGTAGCTTGTCTAAGTTTTCCTGCAATCTATCACTCTCCCATCGATCGATTTCTCCTCATTCACCTTTATGTCATCTGCAAATTGCTTTTTTTCAGTTTTCTATTTGAAATTACGTGAATGGAGACTATGCCCCTGAGGTCCCTTCTTGTTAGAAATTAATCAAATAATTTTTTTTTAACCCCGAGTGATTTTCACTATTGTTTAAAAAAAAATTACAGTATTTTGTAAATTTATAAGCAATAATAATATAAAAGCAATAATATTATAAGCAATAATGTTATAAAAACTAATTAAGACATTTAACAATTCATGTATCCGAATTTTTATTTCATTAACTAGTAAACCATAAGAGCTTCTCACTGCCACATTTATGTGATTTTCTGAGGATAATTTGTTGTCTTCAAATATGACACTGTTGTTGTTGTTGCTGTTGCTGTTGTTGTTAATATTATTATTGTTTTTGTTGTTGCTGTATTCATGAGAAACTCTAAGCCTGTGAGGGTCATTCAGTGCTGCGTGGAAAAGCAATGACGGAAACAACACTTGTTAATGAACCAGAAATGCTCGATTTGCATATTTCTCTTTTTTTCATTAACTGTTTAATTCTAGCATTATAAAAAATGAATACATATGTGAGTTTTTTTATTTTTTTCATTCCCATGGAATAATTATTTCTAATCACTTTTTCAACAGAACCCGATTTTGCTTTCTCCATTGTGATACAAATACTGATTATGAGTTTTTCACATATAAATATTACCTTAATACAATATATATATATATATATATATATATATATATATATATATATATATATATATATATATATATATATATATATATATATATATATATATATATCCGTATTTTGATCATTTATTTGCCTTTTATCCGTAAATAGAAATATTTTCTTATATTCTGAAACACTTTTTATCGTTTGTTAGATTCTAAATTATCATTAATTTCGCTTTACTCGTGTATTTATTTCTTTTCTTGGTACTCTTTATTTTTCTTTGATATATATATTTTAATGTCTTATCACTTTTCGGTGTGTGTGTGTGTGTGTGTGTGTGTGTGTGTGTGTGTGTGTGTGTGTGTGTGTGTGTGTGTGTGTGTGTGTGTGTGTGTGTGTGTGTGTGTGTGTGTGTGTGTGTGTGTGTGTGTGTGTGTGTGTGTGTGTGTGTGTGTGT
>NC_091298.1:12308184-12333184 GCF_038502225.1 Cherax quadricarinatus | reverse complement strand
TTTCCACTCCTCGCCGATATCATACACCTCAATAACTGTACCTGTCCGCAACATGCATTTACATTTATGAAAGTCCCTATTTTTAATACACGCTCCCTATTTTTTTAATACAAAGCTCTTGGAGACCAAAATTTATACAATAACCTTTCATATACAGTATGGAAAATAATAGCAAATTAAAAATATGCCAGTTGAAGCCCTGAGTAGCAGTCTTCAGAGCAAGCCAACCCTGCCTCGCTTCGCGTCAGAGCATTACAATGTCAGGAAGCCATAGCAAGGCCGTTTATGAACGCTATGGTCGAACTGCACGAATGGGCAAATATTACAGGGCACATTTCTGCTCATGGGATCCGTAAATAAGGAAGAAGGAAACTAGAATTAAAATTGTTAAGCACAGGAGGTTACACTGAGGAGACATTAAAATTCTGCCTACCTGAATGTAAGCTTAATTACAGCTTCTTATTTAAGTTCGTATCTGGTCAGTACTTCTTGACTGTAGTTCTTTCATTAAAGATTCAAGATATATAAGTTTTCACATTCAGCTCAACTGTCCCTTCGAGATAAGTGCTTCGACGCCGGTGAAGGGCTCTTGAGTCAAGGAATTAAAACTACATGTCTCCTTCCTAGAACTCAACCAGTTTACTTCCTTATCCCCAGGAGCTGAATGACGTCAATAACCTTTGCTCTCTCAAATGAAAATAATAAATTTAATCAGCTAAATTGAGTACAACGAAAAAAAAAAAAAAGATTTAGTTTTGAATTCAACTCACTCACAATTTTTATCTCCAGTATTTAGGGAAAAAAGATGGGTAGCAGCTCATTCACATTTTTCCCTTCAATTTCTACAAGACTGAATTTTGATCTATGTTGGTATTGGCATCAGGAAAACTATGCAAAACTTGTGAAACTAGTTATTCTCTGTGTGTTCACAACTGTAATGATACTTCAATAAGGATGAGAGCTTTTCTTGTTTTCATGGCGACAATGGTTTTATCAGTTATCATGCAACAATAATACACATTTTTTTTTTTTACATTCATGTGAAGTAGTAAACTCATATAGATTATTCAGTGGTAGGAGTGATGGAGGAGCCATTATCCGCCTACTTAGCTTTTTTTTTTTTTTAATATTCGCCCATACTCTTCCGGCCCGGGTCTTTTTTAGATGGTGACCCGGTCTTAGCTCCTTGCTTTGGGAGTGACCCTACTTAGCTTGAAGCAGACGAATTACCATTCATTACACCCTTAACCCTTATAATAACATGGAGGCATTTCGTATCACATAAAAACAGTTATGTGGAAAAGACACACAGTAGCCTCATACATTTAATAATAATAATAAGAAGAAATTTATTATCCTCTCTTAGAAAATAATGCTAAACTGGATTAAGAGGAAAATGTGAAATTTTATTCACTAGCTGTGATTGCGGTATTTACGATGGTGCTAACAACTATTTACGAAGGTTTAAACCAGGTATCATTGTGTAGTGTCATATGGCCTCATTAGCTGGAATGCCTTTTTTATTTTTGAATATAACTTTTTTCGTAAGAGATTATGCATACAAGGACTCAACCTCAATTGCCCAGTAAAGACTTGTGCATCTCTTTAATAATTCGTTTCTTGGTATAATAAATTAAGGAACGAGTGGTCAGTGAAAATCAGATCACAGTTAATTAATGGATGTTTGTGTCCGGACAAATGTATTTAAAAATTGCACTCTTATTATTTCCTTCGTCGGGCTTAGAATTGTCATTCATGGCACTGATTCGAAAAATCAGCATTGCTTTACTAAATAAGTGACGTTAAATTCTTTGCCTGGTGAACGGTTCTCTATTCGAGAAATTGGAGTTTCCATCCTCTTTCTTGGATCAAACTTGATTACCTCCCACTCCCCAGGTGCTGTATGATCGGTACGGGTTTGTCGCGTCCTCATGAATGTGTATACTGTCTCTATCCTTCCTACACAACTTTCCGGGCACCCTTGTTTCTAACAGCACTTCCCTGAGTTATGCGTGTCGTAAGAGGCGTCTAAAATGCCATGAGCAAGAGGCTAGTAACCCCTTATCCTGTACACATTACTAAATTTAAAAGGAGAAACTTTCGTTTTGTCTTTTTAGGTCACTCTGCCTCAATGGGATATGGCCGGTTTGTTGAAAGAAGAAATACTTTCTAGATGATCTAAAGTACTAGATGCTCGTTAATAGACTAGTGTTATGGTTTATATGTAGTTATTTTAGTGTTTCCGGTGAAGCTAATACATAACTTTTAGGTAAGTGATAGTGTTCACCTCAAAACTAAATGGACACAGGTTCGATTGGTAGACTTGCAGATTTATGCAGGAAAGCCTTCATGCACCTGCTGCCCTTTATTTTACCTATGTGTAAATAGGTACCTAGATGTTAGTCGACTTTCGTGGATTGCAACCAAGGCAGAAGGGATAATATATCTCAGGGCTGGGATTTGAAATAAGTTGCAGAAAGACATTAGCTCTTATCCAGTAAAACAGTGGCTATAGCTTGTTATGAAGCATAGAGAGCGGCAATTATAAACATGCGTGTGTGTGTGTGTGTGTGTTTGTTTGTTAGAACAAACAGCCCAACTTGCTGTAACTAGAGAATGAACTATCTCGTTTTAACTTTGTATCAGTCGAGAAAGGGTTTGCATGGCAATTGCCCTAACTATTACTACCGAAAGCACTGGTGGCGTTCTATAGTGGTTTCCCTGGCCATAGGTTTTAGCGTGGTCAACTTGGTCGTCAAGTGAAGTGGGGAAACAGATTCCGTGCTCTCATTCCTGCATGTTCTAGTGGACAAGTCCGATAATCACCTGGGCTCTGGCGTCCCCGTCGAACACATTTACAGTGAGGGAGGAGCGTGGACCCCCACTACTGGCATCAAGAAGGAAGGCTCTTACAGAAGGGCCTCCGAGTATGCGCCGAATACCCGGCTACTGAACTCAACACAGTGTGGGAGGGAAGGAGAAAGGGAGGGAGGGAGGGAGGGAGGGAGGGATGGAAGTAGGGATAGAGAGAGTGAGAGTGAGAGAGAGAGAGAGAGAGAGAGAGAGAGAGAGAGAGAGAGAGAGAGAGAGAGAGAGAGAGAGAGAGAGAGAGAGAGAGAAAGAGGGGGAAGGGATTGAAGAAGGGTTGCTTTCATCCGCCTTAGCTATCCGAATTTCATCATCAACTCTGCTTTCTCTTTCTCCTGTGTGTGTGTGTGTGTGTGTGTGTGTGTGTGTGTGTGTGTGTGTGTGTGTGTGTGTGTGTGTGTGTGTGTGTGTGTGTGTGTGTGTGTATGAAGATCATTCAGCTTCCACCTGCAGCTCCTACTTCTGGCTCACCCTTGTGCCCTGCTCCGCTAATTTCTCTGGTATTAACACTGTTCTTGTTGAAGCTTCAGTCACTTGGCAATGCTGGTGTTTCTCCCTCACTGCTGTTTCTACTCCTCTCTTTATTCTCATTTAAATCCATATTAGCTTTTGCTTCCTTTTATTTTTACTACTTTTTTGCATTTGCAGTTAGTTCGGCTTCTGTCATTCACATTATGTATTTGTTCTTATTAAACTTAATCGTTTTCACACTAGTGTTTTTTCTCTTATACTTTTTTTCGTGTACAGTATGTTGTTGCTACCTTGTATTTTCGCCGTTCTTGGTTCAATAATTGGTTTGTCTGCTATTATTTACTTTTCTCTTCCTCACTCTCTCTTTCCCACATCCTTCGTTGTGACATTTACATTTTCCACCATTTCTCTTTCCAGGGTCCTGACCACGATGGCCTCTGCCTCAAGCGACTCGTCTGTCGCTGTCCCCGACTCTCTCCAGAAACCTTCTGTTACCTCTGCAACAATGCCCTTCGTCCTGTCAGTGTCCGGACTTGTCTGTTTGCAGTGAGCGTTCTCGACAGTCCTTCACGACTGATGGTGCAGGTCTCGTCTACAAAGCCTACAGGAGTTTCTCTTTCCGCTGTCACCCAAACTGGCTGTGGAGTGAAGGCGAAGCAGACATACACACAGCAAGACGGTAGAGGCTGCTGATGTCACCCAACCTGGCTGTGAAGTATAGACGCAATAGACACAACAAAACGGCAGAGGCTGCTGATGGATCATCAATGCCACCATTTTCGGAGTCTATAAACTAGGATTCAGTCTTTAGTATGAGTGCATTTCTTCCGGCGAAAGGCTCATGATCCAAGGAAGTGTAGAAATCTTGTTCTTCATTAGAAAAAAGCTGTTTACATCCCATTCCCAAGCGCTGTATGACCTAGTGGCGCTTAACTCGTTCCCATGAATATAAAAATATTAATCCTCAAATTTCAGTCTGAGCCAGCCTGTATACGACGAGCATTTTTTTTTTTCGAAAAATTTTAATCCCTCCCACTAGCGCTGGCGTATAGAAAATCTTGAGCTGGAAAGACATTCGCAAAATTACGTTCTTGTGCGCCAAAAATAGCTGATCCAGTATTTATCCCGACTAACAGCTTCTACCTGATGTTGGCCACCTGACTGACACGGCAAAAGTGAGAAGCTCCCGGAAGCGAGCAGCACCTAGCCAACTCAGTCCCACATCAGTATTAAGAAAAACTTACTTCTGAGCTTAATGACTTAAAAACGAGCATTAGGGGAAAATAAAACTTGGAATATAGTGTGAAGGTTCAGACGAAGCGTATGAGCTTGGTATTGTCTCTTCTGCTAACGATAAGTGTTTTTTTTTCTCTATATTCTTATACCAATTTCTCTACATGTGGTTGGCAACAGCGGATGTAGAAAATACACAGAAACACACACACACACACACACACACACACACACACACACACGCACAGACACAGTCACACACACACGTGGAATAGTCTGGGAAGTGATGTAGTGGAAGCAGGAGCCATACACAGCTTTAAGAAGAGGTACGATAAAGCTCATGGAGCAGGAAGAATGACTTACTAGCGACCAGTGAAGAGGCGGGGCCAGGAACTGTGGCTCGACCCCTGCAACCACAACTAGGTGAGAACATACACACACACAAATATACTATATATGCATATATATATACATATATATATATATATATATATATATATATATATATATATATATATATATATATATATATATATATATATATATTATTATTTTTTTATTATCACACCGGCCGATTCCCACCAAGGCAGGGTGGCCCGAAAAAGAAAAACTTTCACCATCATTCACTCCATCACTGTCTTGCCAGAAGGGTGCTTTACACTACAGTTTTTAAACTGCAACATTAACACCCCTCCTTCAGAGTGCAGGCACTGTACTTCCCATCTCCAGGACTC
Organism: Cherax quadricarinatus; assembly: GCF_038502225.1. Lineage (NCBI taxonomy): Eukaryota > Metazoa > Arthropoda > Malacostraca > Decapoda > Parastacidae > Cherax > Cherax quadricarinatus. The sequence continues at coordinate 12,327,878 of NC_091298.1, read as the reverse complement.
AAGTCCGGCCTGCCGGTTTCCCTGAATCCCTTCATAAATGTTACTTTGCTCACACTCCAACAGCACGTCAAGTATTAAAAACCATTTGTCTCCATTCACTCCTATCAAACACGCTCACGCATGCCTGCTGGAAGTCCAAGCCCCTCGCACACAAAACCTCCTTTACCCCCTCCCTCCAACCCTTCCTAGGCCGACCCCTACCCCGCCTTCCTTCCACTACAGACTGATACACTCTTGAAGTCATTCTGTTTCGCTCCATTCTCTCTACATGTCCGAACCACCTCAACAACCCTTCCTCAGCCCTCTGGACAACAGTTTTGGTAATCCCGCACCTCCTCCTAACTTCCAAACTACGAATTCTCTGCATTATATTCACACCACACATTGCCCTCAGACATGACATCTCCACTGCCTCCAGCCTTCTCCTCGCTGCAACATTCATCACCCACGCTTCACACCCATATAAGAGCGTTGGTAAAACTATACTCTCATACATTCCCCTCTTTGCCTCCAAGGACAAAGTTCTTTGTCTCCACAGACTCCTAAGTGCACCACTCACTCTTTTTCCCTCATCAATTCTATGATTCACCTCATCTTTCATAGACCCATCCGCTGACACGTCCACTCCCAAATATCTGAATACGTTCACCTCCTCCATACTCTCTCCCTCCAATCTGATATTCAATCTTTCATCACCTAATCTTTTTGTTATCCTCATAACCTTACTCTTTCCTGTATTCACCTTTAATTTTCTTCTTTTGCACACCCTACCAAATTCATCCACCAATCTCTGCAACTTCTCTTCAGAATCTCCCAAGAGCACAGTGTCATCGGCAAAGAGCAGCTGTGACAACTCCCACTTTGTGTGTGATTCTTTATCTTTTAACTCCACGCCTCTTGCCAAGACCCTCGCATTTACTTCTCTTACAACCCCATCTATAAATATATTAAACAACCACGGTGACATCACACATCCTTGTCTAAGGCCTACTTTTACTGGGAAAAAATTTCCCTCTTTCCTACATACTCTAACTTGAGCCTCACTATCCTCGTAAAAACTCTTCACTGCTTTCAGTAACCTACCTCCTACACCATACACTTGCAACATCTGCCACATTGCCCCCCTATCCACCCTGTCATACGCCTTTTCCAAATCCATAAATGCCACAAAGACCTCTTTAGCCTTATCTAAATACTGTTCACTTATATGTTTCACTGTAAACACCTGGTCCACACACCCCCTACCTTTCCTAAAGCCTCCTTGTTCATCTGCTATCCTATTCTCCGTCTTACTCTTAATTCTTTCAATTAGAACTCTACCATACACTTTACCAGGTACACTCAACAGACTTATCCCCCTATAATTTTTGCACTCTCTTTTATCCCCTTTGCCTTTATACAAAGGAACTATGCATGCTCTCTGCCAATCCCTAGGTACCTTACCCTCTTCCATACATTTATTAAATAATTGCACCAACCACTCCAAAACTATATCCCCACCTGCTTTTAACATTTCTATCTTTATCCCATCAATCCCGGCTGCCTTACCCCCTTTCATTTTACCTACTGCCTCACGAACTTCCCCCACACTCACAACTGGCTCTTCCTCACTCCTACAAGATGTTATTCCTCCTTGCCCTATACACGAAATCACAGCTTCCCTATCTTCATCAACATTTAACAATTCCTCAAAATATTCCTTCCATCTTCCCAATACCTCTACCTCTCCATTTAATAACTCTCCTCTCCTATTTTTAACTGACAAATCCATTTGTTCTCTAGGCTTTCTTAACTTGTTAATCTCACTCCAAAACTTTTTCTTATTTTCAACAAAATTTGTTGATAACATCTCACCCACTCTTTCATTTGCTCTCTTTTTACATTGCTTCACCACTCTCTTAACTTCTCTCTTTTTCTCCATATACTCTTCCCTCCTTGCATCACTTCTACTTTGTAAAAACTTCTCATATGCTAACTTTTTCTCCCTTACTACTCTCTTTACATCATCATTCCACCAATCGCTCCTCTTCCCTCCTGCACCCACTTTCCTGTAACCACAAACTTCTGCTGAACACTCTAACACTACATTTTTAAACCTACCCCATACCTCTTCGACCCCATTGCCTATGCTCTCATTAGCCCATCTATCCTCCAATAGCTGTTTATATCTTACCCTAACTGCCTCCTCTTTTAGTTTATAAACCTTCACCTCTCTCTTCCCTGATGCTTCTATTCTCCTTGTATCCCATCTACCTTTTACTCTCAGTGTAGCTACAACTAGAAAGTGATCTGATATATCTGTGGCCCCTCTATAAACATGTACATCCTGAAGTCTACTCAACAGTCTTTTATCTACCAATACATAATCCAACAAACTACTGTCATTTCGCCCTACATCATATCGTGTATACTTATTTATCCTCTTTTTCTTAAAATATGTATTACCTATAACTAAACCCCTTTCTATACAAAGTTCAATCAAAGGGCTCCCATTATCATTTACACCTGGCACCCCAAACTTACCTACCACACCCTCTCTAAAAGTTTCTCCTACTTTAGCATTCAAGTCCCCTACCACAATTACTCTCTCACTTGGTTCAAAGGCTCCTATACATTCACTTAACATCTCCCAAAATCTCTCTCTCTCCTCTGCATTCCTCTCTTCTCCAGGTGCATACACGCTTATTATGACCCACTTCTCGCATCCAACCTTTACTTTAATCCACATAATTCTTGAATTTACACATTCATATTCTCTTTTCTCCTTCCATAACTGATCATTTAACATTACTGCTACCCCTTCCTTTGCTCTAACTCTCTCAGATACTCCAGATATATATATATATATATATATATATATATATATATATATATATATATATATGTCGTGCCGAATAGGTAAAACTGCTCACTTAGCAAGAACTCATTTAAAATTAAATCTTTCTAAAATTTTCTCTTTTAAGTTTAAAGACATATTTTTTCATTTATGTTAATGTAAAAATTAGTAATTTTGTACCAAAAGAACCTTAGGAAATTTACCTAAACTTATTGTAACAAGGGCAATTTAATTTAGCCTAATCCATCTAAATATATTTTATATAAATTTACAATAATTTAGTTATAAACAAACACAATGAAATACATATTTTTTTTCGTTAGGGTCAGAATGATTTTTGCGAAATTACTGCATACACAAATTTTCGCTTGTCCTGTTCGGCAAGAAGACCGTTGCTATTTAAGACAAAATCGAAATTTTACTTATATATATATATATATATATATATATATATATATATATATATATATATATATATATATATATATATATATATATATATATATGTCGTGCCGAATATGTAAAACTAGTCAATTAGTAAGAACTCATTTAAAATTAAGTCCTTTCTTAAGTTTTCTCTTATACATTTAAAGATATATTTTTTCATTAATGTTAATGTAAAAATTTTTAATTTTGCACCAAAAGAATCTTAGAAAACTTACTTAGCCTTATTATAACAAGAGCAATTTATTTTAGCCTAACCCAACTAAATATATTTTAAATACATTTACAATAATTTAGTACTAAACTAACACAATCAAATATATTTTTTTCGTTAGGTTCAGAATGTTTTGGCGAAATTATTGCATACACAAATTTTCACTTGTCCTATATGGCAAGATGAGCGTTGCTATTTAAGCCAAGATCGCAAGTTCTCCCTATTCGGCACGACATATATATATATATATATATATATATATATATATATATATATATATATATATATATATATATATATACATATACATATATATATATATATATATATATATATATATATATATATATATATATATATATATATATATATATATATATATATATATATATATTTAAAGGAGATACCTACAAATAACCACATCATCAGTAAATGTTACATTAGAAATTCCTGCGTAATTAGCGCGTTAAAGCCAAAATTAAACAAGTCTGCACAAACAGTAGGAAACAGACAAGGAAATGTTACACAATGCGTAAATTAATTGACTTTACGGTGGGATTTCTGCCCTGAAAGTTAAACCACATTGAAATTAAGGTTATGTTAATTCATCTACAGAACCGCGGTGTTCATCCTGTTTAATATCTGCCGTGTAATGCAAAGTGTAATTAGGGATTACATATAAATATTCAAATGCAGATATATAAATACACATACACACACACACAAACACACACACACACACACACACACACACACACACACACACACACATACTGGTGCCCTCTGGCCAATTTCAATATACCATTCCAGGTTTTAGTTACCCTACGAAACCTTGAGAAAGTTTCTCCTAAGGCTTAAAATTCTCAACTCTGTCATCTCCTAGTTTGCAGAAAGCTGAAATTATTGAGTAGTATAGGTGTTAATTTGTCAATTTTATTGAAGAAATTGAGATATTATTTTATAAGCGATAACTTGTAAGTGCTTCCCCTCACTAAATTCAAAATTTCCACTGTTGATGTTTAAGTGACTAAGACACTTAAGCCGCGACTTTGACTATTCTTTTTCCTTCCATTGAGGTAAAGGTGGTTTGGATTATTAAAAACGGGGATGTCTATCTCGAATAGCCTACGACCGAAGTGAAAAATACTGGTAGAGGAAAAGGCGAAGACGGACTATGAGAGATGCTGTAACTATAGTGTGACTGGATGAATGACTGGGTGACTCGATGGATGACTTGGTGGCTCGATGGATGACTTGGTGGCTAGATGGATGGCTTGGTGGCTTGATGGATGGCTTAGTGGCTAGATGGATGACTTGGTGGCTAGATGGATGACTTGGTGGCTAGATGGATGACTTGGTGGCTCTATGGATGGCTTGGTGGCAGGATAGATGCTGGGTGACTGGATGGACGAGCTAGTGGCTGAATGGATGGCTGAGTGGCTGGATGGTAATACGGAGACTGTAGCTGGACAATGATGAAGGGAATTTAGTAAGACCCTTCTCCCTAACCCTGACCATCTTCACTGTGTTATTCCTCAGCACTGCCAGGAAGGTGCAGCCACCACCACCACCATAATATCCACTATCACCACCACCATAATATCCACTACCACTATCACAAACATTGCCACTACCAGCAACACTACAGTTCTCTTCAACATTACCACCACAACTATCGTCACCACCACAAACAATGTCCTTTAAATACTGTATAGTGTTGCTTTTTTCTTGATAAATCAAGTTATGCATGCGCTCTCTTTTACCTTTAAATATATGTAGAATAGGCATTTTAGGCTAATTTGTGTGAGTGAGGTGTATTTGCTGACAGGGCAAATTTTCATAATTATTTTAATATTAAATTCTTTTTAAAAACTAACCTAAGAAAAACAATTTTTTGTGTGTTTAAACATGACAGATGTCACTATAATGCCTAATTTAAGAACTCTTTTTTAGGGTATAAAACTATCAGCTCATTTGGCATAACCAGGGCTATCACCTGGCCATAGTTGACCTCCCTGAACACCTTCCTGCTTACCATATAGGATATATACACCGAGAGGTGTATTTCTCTCAGCATATACATGCTCAAAGTTTACTTTTAGAGATTCAAGTATTTTTGTATGGTTGTGAAAAAGTTACGTGAAGTCTTAATGACTCTCGTGTAGCTGGTAGGCTTTAAACCCCATTAACCAACTAATCGCTTAGCGTCAGTGTGTGTCTGGAGCTTCTTTGGTGACCGTGGCCATGAATACTCTAGGATATATTTATTTGCTTTCTGCTTGGAGTTACTCTGATTACCTGCAAGTTGAGATAAGTTAACCATTTGTATTCGGTGTAAAATATCTATATATAATTCATCACTTAGTTTAGAAATTTTGACATTAGATTACAATTACTTTTAGTCTACTGTATTAATTGCCACCACCACCACCATCATCACCACCACCACCACTACCATCATCACCACCACCACCACTACCATCATCATCACCACCACCACCACCATCATCACCACCACCACCACCACTACCATCATCACCACTACTACCTCTTACATCCACTTAAACGAAGCGTGCCAAATATGAGAGGGATACGAGTCACAGAATTGTACTGAAGAACGTTTTATCATAGGGGTGAATACCATCAGGGATTACCCTCCTAATCTTACTGAAGTATGAAGGGGAGTGAAATTAATATCTTTTAAGCGAGTTAAATATAAAGTCAAATTCCATTTCTAGACGAAAATTAAAATCACGGAGAATAGATGTTGAAAATGTGACTTAGTCATTAGATTAGATCTCATTCATCTTAGAATTTCTTCATCTTAAGATGACATTTTCTCAACTTTAAGGCCAGGCTTTCTTGGTATAAAGTCGATACATTGATCTTTAGAGGGCAGGTGAGACGGTGGTGGGCAAGCCAGCATGTGGTGGGCAATCACATCAGCGGCGTAGTGGTGGGCGGGGGTACCGAATATGGATAGGAGCACCAGAGGTGGACAGCGACACGAGAGGTAGACATCGTCATCAGAAGAGGACATTGTCACCACAGGAAGACATGGGCACTAGAAGGGGCCAGGGGGACCAACAGCGCCCCACTTAACACTGTGCCTTATAACGAAGACATCAGATTGCATATAATGCATAATTTTCCCTTTCTTCCCCCATCTACCCCAACGTTATTTACTCGCTACCCAGTGGAGCATTCTCATTGGTGGGATCCACAGTGGGAATTAATATGTCATAGCGCCAGAGGCTCGGCCAGCCCACTGACAGGTGGGTGTCAGCGTTTAGTACTTCCGATTCAAGGTGATTTGAAATTATGCCATCGCGGAGTATGGCAGATAGTTGCTGTGGTTTACAACGCATCGAGATAATACGATTCGATCACAAAATCATGTTATCATGGGTACGAGATCACTAAATCATGTTATCATGGGTACGAGATCACAAAACCACATCATCCTTGTTAAGGCTGTTGAACGCATACTCTGCAGAAACACACATCAGAAGTTGCCATTAATATTTACAAGACTACTAGATAAAGAACGATATTTATGTCTAATTTTAATGAATATTAATGTTCTCTGTATAATTAAACTGTTGGGTAGTCCGAAAATTATAGACCAGGGAGATTATAGATCTCAGGCGATATAAATCGGGATTATACATTAAGAATTTCTCAATATAAAAAATACATCGAACCCGTTAACTTTTATAACACGTAGATATACATACGCATTCACCTGCTGTGACACATAATGCATATTAACACACACACACACACACACACACACACACACACACACACACACACACACACACACATATTCTGTCACGCAATCTTACACAAGTGCTATGACACAAAACACGTATAAAAACATACATGTGATAAATGGTTTAAAAAAAAGGACAAGACTGATGGACTGAACACACCGACTCCAGGCTGAGGGACTGATTACCTCAAACTCCTCCTCTCCTTATACCTTTCTGCTTTGTATTGGACTGATGAAGCCACTGTTTGGGAAACGTTTCCTCAGTAAATATTCCCATATTCTGCATAAGAGTCTCTAACTTCAAAAACTATATACCCATCAGCAGTCACAAATAACTAACATAAAAACATTGACAGACACAGTCACCTGCTATCACACATAACACGTATAAAATCATCCACACTACAAACAACTTATAACATGGGCCAATGAACTTAATCACAGTTATATAAAAAAACAAACTTAAAATGGCTACTAAAACAGAATTTGCAAATAATACGTTGCGGGGAAGACTAATGATGAATCCTAAATTTGGATAATTATAATTATTTACCACTTCAAGGGCACTGAATGCTAAATAATTCTAAGCAACATATACTTGCGTAAAAACAGTAAAAGGTTAAAATCTAAATAATTTACTAAAAGACTCGCTGAGACTACACTAAAGAAAAAAAAAAACAATTTCATTCTCATTTATTCGATCACCATTTTGCCAGAAGCGTGCTGACATCATACCTCCTTCAGAGTACAAGCACAGTACTCTCAACTCAGGACTCAAGTCCGGTCACCCGGTTTCCCAGCTTCCTTACCTAAATGTTTCTCTGCTCACACTACTGCAGCACAAGCCATAAAAATGCTTGCCTTCACTAAGTACTAACATATTCACATAAGCCTGGATTATATATATATATATATATATATATATATATATATATATATATATATATATATATATATATATATATATATATATATATATATATATATATATATATATATATATATATATATATATATATATATATAGAGCTCATTTAAAATTCAGTTCTTCCTAAAATTTTCTCTTATACGTTTAAAGATACATTTCATGTTAATGTAAAAATTAATAATTTTGTACCAAAACAGCCTTAGAAAACTTACCTAACCTTATTATAACAATCGCAGTTTAATTTAGCCTAATCCAGCTCAATGTATTTTAGATAAGTTTACAATAATTTAATAGTAAACAAACACAATGAAATATATTTTTTTGTTATATTTATACATGTGACCACTAGAAAAGTTTGCATATTAACAAATATGGAGAACTCTATATAGAACACATACACTAGCAACACTATAACTAAAATGTTAACTAGCATATATTATTGTGGAGAGAAAGAATTCGGTGGAGAGGAGGACAGAATGAGGAAAGAAAAGAGAAAAGAAAGAAAAAGAGAAGGAAGAAAAATAAGGAGAGTAAAGAAAGAAAACAGAGATATAACAAGAAGAAAAACAGTGAGGTAAGGAAAAGGATAGTCAAAATGAGGGGAGGAGGGAACAGTGTTAAAGTGAGATAGGAAAAGTTACAGAGAATGGAAAAACAGAGGGATAAAGAGAAGGGCACGTGAAAAGGAAGGCACATATGGAAGCAAAGAGGGTGAGAGTGAGAAACTGAGAGAGAGAGACAGAGAGAGAGAGAGACAGAGAGAGAGAGAGACAGAGACGGGTTACTTAGCTGGTGCAAGTCGAGTCCCTCATCTGCTGTATATTTACAAGGGCAATCAGCATAACGGAGGGCTTAGCTCAGGATTTGTCGTCCCCCCTTTCCCCCCCCCCCTCACCTTCTCACCTCTACGCTAACAAGTTCACTAACTTTTATCTCTAGTTTTCTTAACCCTTTTCCACCAACGCCTCATTCTGCCCTGTCGTTACGAGCGTTCGCAAAATAGTTTTACCTTATTTCTTGGATTGTTGGGGGAATCATTTTACTAATAAATTAATATAAAGTCAAATAGGGACCTTAAAATCTTGGTTTCAAGTAAAATACCACATATAAGTTTGCGGTAATTAGGTGCTTGGTGAGTATTTGCAGTCATAAATACTTAAACGCATCCTCCTGCTCCCTCTTTTAATATTTTGCTGTTTACAGCAGTTTAAACACATTAAATGATTAGTAATATGCTACAGTACGATCTCTTATAAAGCCCCTCTATATGGTGTAGTTATTATTATTATTTTTTTTTTTGTAAAACGATTTAGAAAGTGCATCCAAAATTGAATATCGTTAATCAATTATGGATGTACTTTCTCGGTCACATATATAGAAAAATAGCACTATGTAAAGGAGGGTTATAAGAGAGGTTAGTATATGTCGTACATTTTTATTCATAGCCTGAGGTGCTGGCCTATAGAGCAACGATTGTTTTGTCCATTATACCGAGAATTACTACAGTATTACAATAACTCCAAGAAAATCAATCGGAATATCGCAAAATAAAAATATTTTATATATACAGTTGAATATTAACTATATTTAATCTGATCTAAGACATGTTAGGCGGGATTCATTTTAATTAGGTTACGTTAATTTTAGCACCAAAACGTTAGGCTGTTAAGTCGGTTTTGGTGACAAATAATATGAAAGAGCATCATATTAACTCACAAAATAATAGTATAATAATATAACTCGCAAATAGACCGAGTCTGCCTAAAATGCTCATTTTAGGCAGACTCGGTCTAACAACTGCATTAAAAGAGATATTTGAAAAATATCATTTGCGAGTTATATTATTATAATATTATTTTGTGAGTTAATATGATGCTCTTTCATATTATTTGCCACCAAAACCGACTTAACAGCCTAACGTTTTGGTGCTAAAATTAACGTAATTAAAATGAATCCCGCCTAACATGTCTTAGATCAGATTAAATATAGTTAATATTCAACAGTATATATAAAATATGTTTATTTTGCGATGAAAGTTTTCAGATTATTAAGGACATGAGAAATAATTATGAATATTGAATCTAATCATAAACACCAAAATTACTGAAATTATAGGCCTAAATTAAGTTATTTAACTTTATATGAGCAGATAATTAGCTCCCATTTCTTTCATAAAACACGAAATTCCAGAAAAAACATAATTTATGTCAATTATTGGATTTACTTAATAATTCACCGTAAATTATTCATTACATTATTTAATGAATTATTGAAATATTTACAACACTAAAGAATATCCACCTGTAAAACTCTTGTCTCCGGTCTGGCTCACCTCCCGGAGGTTGTCTTGTGCTCTCAGTGATGTGAAATTGTGTGTTTCTCATCACAAGAACCAAATGCAATTTGGGAGATAATGCTTGAGCAGGCGTCAGCAAGAGGAAGGCTTGGCATACACATCAATAGCGCTGCCCTGGGTAGGTAGCTACACCAATCACGGGGCGGAATTGGAGTGCGGTGCTTGTGCACCAGCCAATCACCTTCCGCATTACTGCCCGCGTTTTCTGTTAGGCAGGTAGCGCCGGAGGATAAAGATTTCCTCCATGGGAACTTCCCAAGCAATGGTTTAGAAAAAAAAATGTAAAGGAAATCCACGGTAACGCGGAGTAGAAGGATTTTTGTGTAAGGCTTGTGTTGTCCATGTACAGTATGATGACACGTCGATGACCTCTGAATTTGTCACCTAATTGACTAACCTACGATAATAAGCCAACTTAAAAGGCAGATAAGTATTTGTGAGATCATGTGAAACATTCACCAACTGACGCTGATAATCGCATTCGAAAATTAACGTCGTACTGTGAGGTTAAGTTGAATACTCTATACGAATACACAAGAACACCCTATGTGATTATAATTTATTCTTTCGTGTTGAGACTAATCCTTGGTAAGTCCCTTGTTCTTCACCGAAGAATCAAATTTTTCGCTTAGCCCCCTCAGATTAATCTCGAGTAGTTTTCAAACTTCAAATTTAAGTATAGCCTTGGAAAGTCATTTCTGTACATTCTGATTTGTTATTTACATTAAGGAGTCAAAACTTTCAGCATAATCCCTGATTTATCAAACACAAACTTTTATTATAATGACTGATAATAATTTTCGGACACAAACTTTGAGTTTAATCTCGAAAAGTCGTTTGTGCGTAACTTTGGGGGAAAAAAAAATCTTCGTGTTGTGCTAGCTTGTAATGTGAAAATCACCTAACAGTTTCGACCAAGGATAAACTGAGTATTTGGGACTCATGACAAAACTTCTTTCAGTAGTTTGGGCTAAAGTTACGATATTTTTCTAGTAGTTTGGGCTAATGAGACAACTTCTTTCAGTAGTTTGGGCTAATGCTACAATACTTTTCCCGTAGTTTAGGTTCACGACACGATTATATTTCCAGTGGTTCTGATTTCACGAAATGGCTGTCCTCCTTACAACACACTGGTTTTGACGTAGTTGTCACTCAAAATGCATCCGTCGTTCGATAATTTGTGCTAATGCGAAAACAAATTCAGTAGCTTTTGACTCACGACTCGGAATTTTTCAGGAAGTTTGGGTTCATGATACACTAATTTTTCAGTAGTTTGGGCTCACAGCATAACATCTATGAAGTAATGTGGGCATAAATAAAACTTCGTTTTTTCCAAAAGTTTGGTCTGAGGAAACAACATTGTCCTGGTTTACGCTTTCTGCTTAATGATTTTCCCAGCTGTATAAATGCTTGCCATTTCACCAAAAAATAATTTCACTGCTTCGCCACACTAGTACGAAAGCAAATTAAACAACTGAGAAAAATTAATACATGGATGAAATTATTTTGAAAACAAAACAATAAAATGCTTTTAAACTTAAAAGAGTTAAGTTTATTTTGTGTTAGTAGAGGTCTATTTTTGAAAGTTGAAATCTATTTTTAAAAGCTCTAGGTTATTTTTTATAAATCATATGTAGTTTTTGAGTAGAAGTCTGATTTTCAGGTGAGAATTTTGCTTTTGAGAGTGGTCGGTTTTTGAGCTTAAAAATCCATTTTTGAAAATACAAATTTATTTCTGGAAGTAGTCTGTTTGGAACATATCTTCAGTAACAATTATCATCAAACATTAAAATGAAGATATACATTAAATGCTATGAATATTTAGTTTGAGAAATATCATAAAATTAATTTGAATATTACTACTACTACTACTACTACTACTACTACTGCAACTACTACTACTACTACTACTACTACTACTACTACTACTACAACTACTACTACTACTACTACTACTACTACTAATAATAATAATAATAATAATAATAATAATAATAATAATAAATTATTGTTATTGAAAATTTGCATAATTTCAATCAAAATATTTATACAGTAATGAAAACTTATGTGATAATAAGATAATATACACAACGAGTTTCGCTTAATCCGTATTTTAGGGATTAAAGTATCCTTGATGTTAGTGTACAGGTAAATTGCAGCCTTAATGACCCATGTGCAGTCGATAGCCTATGAATCTAACAAATTAACTAGCCCCAGCTTTCTGTGATTACTTAAAGGATTAGTTCATAAAAAAGAATATCCCTTTTTCCCTCCAGCAAGTGAAAAAGTAAATAAAGAATCCGAAGAGAAATTGTGTTTTAAAAAATCATCTAAAGACAGGTAAATCTGTGAAATTAACTTTAGCCAGGTACATAAATACTTCCAATTAATTAGCATTTATACGACCATGATGCGTGCCCCAACACGGTCGGTAGCGTGATAAATTGTCCACTGATGATTGGAATAACTTTTAGCCATAATTCAGGAGTGAGTGAGTGAGTGTATCGGGGATGATGGCCGCTGATGAGACGCGCTAGTGAGGTTTCAACAGGTGTGAAGCCTCTGTTGCTTCCCCAGCAATATTCTGGATGTACGTTCCATCTGCAGGTGTGGAGTTTCTGTTCCTTCTGTTAGAGTGTGAGTTCTGTTGTCCCCTAGCACTGTTCTGGCTGTGCGTCCCCTCTGAAGGTGTGAGATTTTTGTTTCAACTTTAGCTGTTTTGGGTATACGTTCTTTCAGGAACACCAGAAACTCTTTTCCTCCTCCAGCATTGTTTTGGGCTCACGTTTCTTCTCCTGTTGTGGAGGATCTATTTACAACTCCAGCACTGTTATGAGTATACTTTCCTTCTACAGGTGTGGGGTTGTGTTGCTCAACAAACACTCTCTTGGACGTACTTTGCTTCAGAAGTCTTAAAAAACTCGCCTTTGGATATTTTGATTTGGATTCCGAGAACAATGTCTTCTAATAAAGGTCTCACAGTCGATACTAAAAAATACAGTTTTCTCATATGTTCAGGTTTCTTTTCGAAGTCGGTTTTCAGTAGATACTTGTGTGCCACTATATTGTATCTGTACTTTAAAGATACCTGTTTTCATTCTTGCTTGAATATTATGAATACATTCGCTACCTTCCATCATTTTAAATTGCCTTGTTACCATTAATTTTTTTTATAATTTAGCTAGCAGCCTGCTAGAACCTTTTGTTTTTTCCTCTCAGAACCCATAATGAAATATCTAGTTTCTTTGTATTTTTGTCTAGCTCACTTAGCAGCTTCTTTAGATATTTCATTGGCGAGTAGATTGAATACAGTCTCTGTTGATCTTCCTTGATCTCTGGTTCTCTCTGGCTGCCACGGACATCATGGCTTCCTTCAGCTGTACGACCCGTTCATGATTAGCGATAATAATAATAATAATAATAATAATAATAATAATAATAATATTATTATTATTATTATTATTATTATTATTATTATTATTATTATTATTATTATTATTATTATTATTAATTAATTAATATTATTATTTCATTTGAAAAACAAGCTCTAATCCTGAAAGGGTCCTTCGTTCTTCGATCTCTCCTTCTCTATGGAAGTACCTTTGTGTTAATGAAAGGTTCTGTCTAGTCCCAAAGGATTGGAGCAACCATCGCTTTCCTTGGATGAAGTGTGATTGACTTTCCCTATGAATATAGTAATAATAATAATAATAATAATAATAATAATAATATTAATAATAATAATAATAATAATAATAATAATTTTAATAATTTTTATAGTTCAAGTGTTGAATGATCACACACACACACACACACACACACACACACACACACACACACACACACACACACACACACACACACACACACACACATGCACTCCTTGACAAAACAAGAAAGGCAAGGGTTGGGAACCCTGGGAGCCTGATCCTTACGTTCCCACGCAGACAGACACACAGACACACAAACACACACATCAGCAGGCAACCAACTAGTTGCCTTCCTTCCCTTCCAGGTAGCTGGAGCTGCCCAGGACGATAATTTTAAGAGAGAGAGAGGGAGCAACAAGAGACAGGGCTCAGGGGAATGCTGAGAAGGATAGGGGGACAAGGGGACTCAGAGAAAGAAGGGAAGAAGAAGGAAAAGGGGAGAAATAGAGGAATGAAGAAGGAGGGGGGAATGAAAGGCTGGTACTTCATCTCACTATGTCTTGGATATGGGACATATGGAAGATTTGGTCCAGTAAGACACGTATTCGTAGATAAATATTTACATCTGTAGATAAATACTGAAACCCTTATGGGTTATAAAACACCTGAATAATGGAAGGTAATCAGGTTTGATCCAAGGCAGGGGTATGTAGCTCTGATTCCTTGTATCAAGACACTTCACCAGGGACACACCGTCAGAGATATTGCCGAGTTTTCTATACCTGGAAAAACTAATCGATTTTCCCAGTGCACTTGTATGTGATGACTCACTTCCTGCTACACAATGAATCTCTGCTTTAATTCTTCTTCTATTTCTTTTTCTTCTTTTTCTTCTTCTTCTTCTTCCTCTTCTTCTTCTTTTTTTTTCTTCTTCTTCTATTATTTACTATTATTATTATTATTATTATTATTGTTATTATTATTATTATTATTGATTTTATTATTTCAGTAATTTTGAAGCGCTAAACCTGTATTAGCGAAGGAGAGCCTTGGAAATGATAAGTAATCTCATTTGTTTCAAAGAAATGAAAGTAAATTGCCATTCCTTTTTTATCATACGTCTGTTCATATCGTTCACAAATCTATCTTAGTACACGAGAAAAGTGTTCCTTCATTTCTTAAAGGGTTTGGAGACCTTAAAAATATAACGTCTTAAGATATGAGATTTGTATCTTTACTGGGTAGACAGGGCAGCCAGCGGAAGACCTTAATCAAATGACTAGAAGCTCCACTGTACGGTTCTTGTTTTGACATATCCCAGCGTCAGGAGAAATTTTACCCAATTCTGTTGGCAAACAAAACACCACCTATCTTCATTAGCGTGCGATCTATCTGGAAGACTGTTATCCTATTTTGTTACGATGCAGTTCTGTTTTATTCTTGTATGGTATCCTTCTCAAAGTGGATAGAATTATAATCTGAAAAGATTAACGAGGGGCATCTGTAATCGTTTTCTTGCTTGTGTGGGGATCCGCGATTCTTTGCGACTAATTGTATTCTGATGTATGAGGGAATGTGCTCTCCTCTGCGATTATTTTCTGACTTGTGTGATGGAATACAGGCGCCTCTACGATTATTTTCTGACTTGTGTGATGGAATCCAGGCGCCTCTACGATTATTTTCTGACTTGTGTGATGGAACCCAGACGCCTCTGCGATTATTTTCTGACGTCTGTGAGGGAATCATCTTTCCTTTCCGAATTATTTTCTAAGGTATGAGAAAACTTACTCTCAGCAAATATTTGCTGAGGTGGGAGGGAATCCGCTTTCCTCTGGATTATTTTCTGATGTTTGTGAGGAAATTCAGCGAGTATTCTCTGAAAGGCAAAGATAGGTTCGTAACCCAAAAAACATGATCTTCTTTTCTTTAATTTTCATTTTCACTAATTTTACGCTGTGCGAAACTCGGCAATCATAATTTGTTGATTACATTGTGTCATTATTATTTTCTGAGAAAGGCGATATATCTTCAGTGTCTAATGAATTCCAGTTTACTAATAAACACTTGGATGTATCATTGACATATTAATTAATAATTCATATAGTTTATGAAATGTAAAAACAATAAAAACATTAATAACAGTGAGTCATATTTTGCATTAGTCAGCACAATTATGGGAAAAAATTATGGTAAAACACTCTGCCATTAGTAACAGTTTCTAATGAAAACAATGAACAAAAAAGTAACTTACATTAAATTATTTTTTTACAATAAATAAATTTTAATTATACATTAAAATGAATCGAAGATGAATAAGGTAAAAAAGCAATCATGTATGACTTTTAGAATCACCTTCTGAAAAACGTGTGAGGCATATTAAAAAGTGGAAGAATATGGTGCAATAAACCTGATTAAGGAGATTCTTATTTATACAAGTCCGAGGTAGTTTTAAGAGTGCAACAGAGAGTCTTCCAGTGCACTACTTGGCCATCAAGCCCTCATGCAGATGCGTTTATACGTTTAGAAAACGCTGAAATAGTGTGTAAACATTCCATAATTACTTCATGGGGAGTAGGAAGAACCACATCTTCTTAAATTATTTAACATTCCGGTGAAAATTCTATGTATAAAATTAAGATTTATTTCTCTGGAAATAAACATATTAATGTCAGAGCTAAATCATTCAAAGTTCATGTTAGCAGTTATCAGAGATGAAAAGAGGCTTCCTACATTTGTTGTAGATATGATACTGACTTGCCGGCTTCTAAAGAATAAATTCTGATGATAGGGAAAAAAATTTCACGAAAACGTTAATAAGCCTGTAGAGCCAAAAATATTTCAAAAAGATATGGTCTTCCCTACCCCCCAGTATGTTTTCTACAAAAATATACTTCCTATAATTAAGGTATAGAAATCCCATAAATATGGCAGAAGTTCAAAAGGGGCATCATCTCTTTATTTTGGTCATTAAAAGACCTGTTGTAAAATTACTTACCGAAACTGACAAACAGGAAAGATTTAACGCAAGAGCAACAGTTTACTAAAATGACTTTTTTGTTGCTGTTGTTGTTATTGTTTTTGTACTAACAGCATTATCTTTGTTGAAGAAATGTTATCGCTTATGAATGAAATTTATTTTATATGAAATTAATTTTGATAGTTAAAAATGTTTTCAGTTTTCTTTCATTGGAGATCGAAAAGATATTCTTGTATATATATATATATATATATATATATATATATATATATATATATATATATATATATATATATATATATATATATATATATATATATATATATATATATATATATGTCGTGCCGAATAGGTAAAACTTGCGATTTTGGTTTAAGTATCAACGCTTTTCTTGCCGAATAAGGCAAGCGAAAATTTGTGTATGCAATAATTTAGCAAAAAATAATTTTGAGCCTAATGAAAAAAATATATTTCATTGTGTTTGTTTATTATTAAATTACTGTAAGCTTATCTATAATATATTTAGATGGATTAGACTAAATTAAACTGCGCTTCTTATAATAAGGTTAGGTAAGTTTTCCAAGGTTCTTTTAGTACAAGATTATTAATTTTTAAATGAACATTAATGAAAAACATATATCGTATAAGAGAAAATTTTAAAAAGACTTAATTTTAATTGAGTTCTTGCTGATTGACAAATTTTACCTAGTCGGCATGACATATATATCCATAAACCGGAGGGGAAATCTCACAAAGAACTAAAATATATCAGTATCTACTTAAAATCAGAGCAAGAGTGTTATTAACGCAGCCGAAAAATTCCTTAAATTACAGTGCCACCTTGTCTCATATATTACACCTGATGGAAAGTAATCTCTGACGCGCTGATTTTCAGAAAAGGTGTAAAAAAAAAATAAAACTTCGTCTGTCTCTATATGTTTCTGTTTGTCTCCGTTTCTGTCTGTCCATCTGTCTCTCTCTGTTTCTGCCTCTCTCTCTCACTCTCTCTCTTTTTCTCTCTCTATCTCTCTTTCCCTCCCTCTCTCTCTCTCTCCTGGAAGTGGAAAGACAGCTTTAACACTTTTAGCAAGACCCTTCGTGTGTTACTGGGAAATAATGCACCGAAATATTCATAGGATGCGGTATGAATTTTAAATTTTCTGTGTGTCTCTCTGTGTCGCCTGCTCTTGACCGTGAAAAACAGGCGTTCTTTCTCTGCATGCATACGTACGTGAGTGTGGGTGTGTGTGTGTGTGTATGTGTGTGTGTGTGCAAGTGTGTGTGTGTGTGTGTGTGTGTGTGTGTGTGTGTGTGTGTGTGTGTGTGTGTGTGTGTGTGTGTGTGTGTGTGTGTGTGTGTGTGTGTGAGTGAGTGTGAGTGGGAGTGTGTGTGTGTGTGTATGCGTGTGTGTGTGTGTGTGTGTGTGTGTGTGTGTGTGTGTGTGTGTGTGTGTGTGTGTGTGTGTGTGTGTGTGTGTATGCGTGTGTTTGTGTTTTTAGTGAAATCCTACAATTGGATCCAAGAATAGGTAAGTGTAGCAACATTCTGGAAAAAAATGTAGAATGGATTAAAACATAGTTGTATTCTTATAACTACTAAAACCTAATCACACACACACACACACACACACACACACACACACACACACACACACACACACACACACACACACACACACACACACACACACACACACACACACACACGCACGCACACAAACACACACGCACACAAACACACACACATTAAGACCCACTCCAACACTCACTGAGCACTCAGCTGAAAATTTCCATTATCGGCTCCATTAGTCATTTAGAATTATAAAAAGAGACATACGTAACAAAGTTGCACCTTTATATATTTGACTTAATCTTTCTCTTTCCTCTTTCGCCAATCATAACCTTCCTCCCAAACCTTCCTTTTAGCAATTTCACGCTCCGCTTAAACCAGCTGAAAGTCTCGAATATTTTTAACTGGGACAAACATTAAATCTATTTGCTTATATTTGTATGCTTAATAAACATATGTTCATCTGACTGTCTCTTTTGTAAATGGAATAAATCAATTGAGCTTGACTTACCGATCGGTCAGTAAATAATGTGACACATCATTTATCAGCAAGAAGCGGAAGATTCACTCGCTGTTTTTCAGTTTACACTAAATATTGACATCATTATCAGTTTATATATATATATATATATATATATATATATATATATATATATATATATATATATATATATATATATATATATATATATATATATATATATATATATATATATATATATATATATATATATATATATATATATATATATTCAACAAGTCGGCCGTCTCCCACCGAGGCAGAGTGACCCAAAAAAAAAAGAAAATCCCCAAAAAGAAAATACTTATCATCATTCAACACTTTCACCTCACTCACACATAATCACTATTTTTGCAGAGGTGCCCAGAATACAACAGCTTAGAAGTACATACGTATAAAAATACACAATATATCCCTCCAAATTG
>NC_091298.1:12288184-12303184 GCF_038502225.1 Cherax quadricarinatus | reverse complement strand
TTTTATTTAAATTCTCTAAAATATATTATGAGCTTGAAGTTTATTTTTACATTTTCTCTCTCTTTACTTTCCGCAGGAAACCGAGAAATTTGCGAAATTCTTACATGTACTCCCCCCTACAGTGTAAACACAGGCCTGCAGCACATCTAGATATTCCTGCTTCTCAATGTATAATTTTCAGTGCAAAGACCTGTACTATTTAAATTAATAAAATAAGAAAATCTAATATTGAGGGAGAAAGAATTTTTTTTTTTATTGCTAAGAAAGCCAAATTAATTGTGAGCCTCAGGACTGGGCTGTAAATGGTAATTACCCAGGAAGATCCAACGTCATCTTATGAATGAGCTTTCTATGTATATATATATATATATATATATATATATATATATATATATATATATATATATATATATATATATATATATATATATATACACACACACACATATATATATATATATATATATATATATATATATATATATATATATATATATATATATATATATATATATATATATATATGTGTGTGTCGTGCCGAATAGGCAGAACTTGCGATCTTGGCTTAAATAGCAACGCTCGTCTTGCCATATAGGACAAGTGAAAATTTGTGTATGCAATGATTTCGCCAAAATCATTCTGAACCTAACGTGTTTGTTTAGTATTAAATTATTGTAAACAAATCTAAAATATATTTAGTTGGGTTAGGCTAAAATAAATTACTCTTGTTATAACAAGGTTAGGTAAGTTTTCTAAGATTCTTTTGGTGCAAAATTAAAAATTTATACATTAACATTAATGAAAAAAATATATCTTTAAACGTATAAGAAAAAAATTTAGAAAGGACTTAATTTTAAATGAGTTCTTGCTAATTGACCAGTTTTACATATTCGGCACGACATATATATATATATATATATATATATATATATATATATATATATATATATATATATATATATATATATATATATATATATATATATGTATATATATATATATATATACATATATATATATATATATATATATATATATATATATATATATATATATATATATATATATCTATATATATACTATATATATATGCATACATACATATCTATTTAAATCTTGTTATTACAAAGCCAATATATCTTTCTTAATGTGAAGAAATGTCAGTAAATTCAAGTCTACTTATTAATACACAAGAAGTCTGCAGAACGAGATCGACGCCGTGGAATTGGCAAAGGAGTCCGTGTCCAGGAAACTGCTGTGTACTTCACGTCAACACAGCCTCTAGTGTTCTCTTGTATATTGTCTCGTAAAACGGAGGCGCTGTTGACGGAGCCTCCTAACGCCAGCCGGCATTCATTTGCCCGACATTATTAAGATTACCAACACATCGTTCCAAGAAAGATGGAAGCTTGGATACTGAGGCGGGTTTGAGAGGTGGCAGCAGTTAGTCCTGAGTAGGGATGAGAAATGGATTTACAGACTCCGAGATCCACTGCAACACTTGCTCTTCTTCATTACTGATGGACGACGAAATTGGAGTAAGAAGCAAAGACGTGATGTAAATAATGAATTATTTTCATTTGCGAACCTGCTCTCGCGATATATTTTTCTTTGTATTCAGGTCTGAAGTGCTAACTATAAATAGACTTAAACTCAAACGTATAATTAATATGGATAATGACATAAACAAATCCAAATTGAGAAAATAAAATAAATAATAAGTGGATGATGAAGAGGCTCCACTGGAAGGCCGAGAAATACA
Source organism: Cherax quadricarinatus (assembly GCF_038502225.1). Lineage (NCBI taxonomy): Eukaryota > Metazoa > Arthropoda > Malacostraca > Decapoda > Parastacidae > Cherax > Cherax quadricarinatus. The sequence goes on along the minus strand of NC_091298.1, from coordinate 12,301,422 downwards.
GTAATCTCATCTCTTTTTTTTTTCTCCATGTATGTATTTTATGCTAAAACGACTTGTCTTTAAGACAGCTCACGTTTAAGTTAGTCAAGAAGGGGTTTGAAGATATTTCTTATCAAACTCTGAAGGAATACTTTCGCATCTCTACAGGTAAAGTGAGGGACTCTAGTTCGTTACCCAAAGTACTCCTTGATTTCCAGAGCGCTACTCACTGTCCAGGAAACACTGTTTAGGATGCAGCAGGGCAGAGCTTGGGAATCAGGGCTGCGGACTGGGAAAAATAGCACTCTTCATCCGGGCCAGGTGTGAGTGCACGCCCCAACGAGAAACACCCAGAAAGGTAAATTTACGAGTAGCATTAGACACACCACACACCCGTGCCCGCTTACCACTCTTCCATTCGCCCCTCCTTTCCTACCTGCTAGTGTAGACACACGCAGACACACACACACACGCACACGCACACACAGAACAGCAGGAGGCCAAGGCAAGAGTACGACGAGAGCAATAGAGCGATGGTTGACACACTGGCTAGAGTGGCCAGAAGAGCTCATGCATGCAGGGCAAAGCTCCTGATCATGGGTGACTTTAACCACAAGGAGATAGATTGGGAGAACTTGGACCCACATGGGGGCCAAGATACTTGGAGGGCTAAGATGATGGAGGTGGTACTGGAGAACTTCATGTACCAACACGTAAGGGACACTACAAGAGAGAGAGGAGAGGATGAACCAGCAAGGCTGGACTTAGTATTCACCTTCAGTAGTGCAGATATCGAGGACATCACATATGAAAGACCCCTTGGGGCCAGTGACCATGTGGTTGTAAGCTTCGAATACACAGTAGAGCTACAAGTGGAGGGAGAAGCAGGAAGGCCAGGACGAATGAAGCCAAACTACAAGAAAGGGGACTACACAGGAATGAGGAACTACCTGAACGGGGTTCAGTGGGACAGAGAACTGGCAGGGAAACCAGTTAATGAGATGATGGAATATGTAGCAATAAAATGCAAGGAGGCTGAGGAGAGGTTTGTACCCAAGGGTAACAGGAGTAATGAAAAAGCCAGGATGAGCCCATGGTTTACCCAAAGGTGCAGGGAGGCAAAAACCAAGTGTGCTAGGGAATGGAAGAAATATAGAAGGCAAAGGACCCAGGAGAATAAGGAGAACAGTCGTAGAGCCAGAAATGAATATGCACAGATAAGAAGGGAGGCCCAAAGACAATATGAAAATGACATAGCAGCGAAAGCCAAATCTGACCCGAAACTGTTGTACAGCCACATCAGGAGGAAAACAACAGTCAAGGACCAGGTAATCAGGCTAAGGAAGGAAGGAGGAGAGACAACAGGAAATGACCGGGAAGTATGTGAAGAACTCAACAAGAGATTCAAAGAAGTGTTCACAGAGGAGACAGAAGGGACTCCAGAAAGACGGAGAGGTGGGGCACACCACCAAGTGCTGGACACAGTGCACACAACCGAGGAAGAAGTGAAGAGGCTTCTGAGTGAGCTAGATACCTCAAAGGCAATGGGGCCAGATAACATCTCCCCATGGGTATTGAGAGAGGGAGCAGAGGCGCTATGTGTACCCCTAACAACAATATTCAATACATCTATCGAAACAGGGAGATTGCCTGAGGCATGGAAGACAGCAAATGTAGTCCCAATCTTTAAAAAAGGAGACAGACATGAAGCATTAAACTACAGACCAGTGTCACTGACATGTATAGTATGCAAAATCATGGAGAAGATTATCAGGAGAAGAGTGGTGGAACACCTAGAAAGGAATGATCTCATCAACAGCAGCCAGCATGGTTTCAGGGACGGGAAATCCTGTGTCACAAACCTACTGGAGTTCTATGACATGGTGACAGCAGTAAGACAAGAGAGAGAGGGGTGGGTGGATTGCATTTTCTTGGACTGCAAGAAGGCGTTTGACACAGTTCCACACAAGAGATTGGTGCAAAAACTGGAGGACCAAGCAGGGATAACAGGGAAGGCACTACAATGGATCAGGGAATACTTGTCAGGAAGACAGCAGCGAGTCATGGTACGTGGCGAGGTGTCAGAGTGGGCACCTGTGACCAGCGGGGTCCCGCAGGGGTCAGTCCTAGGACCAGTGCTGTTTCTGGTATTTGTGAACGACATGACGGAAGGAATAGACTCTGAGGTGTCCCTGTTTGCAGATGACGTGAAGTTGATGAGAAGAATACACTCGATCGAAGACCAGGCAGAACTACAAAGGGATCTGGACAGGCTGCAGAACTGGTCCAGCAATTGGCTCCTGGAGTTCAATCCCACCAAGTGCAAAGTCATGAAGATTGGGGAAGGGCAAAGAAGGCCGCAGACGGAGTACAGTCTAGGGGGTCAGAGACTACAAACCTCACTCAAGGAAAAAGATCTTGGGGTGAGTATAACACCAGGCACATCTCCTGAAGCGCACATCAACCAAATAACTGCTGCAGCATATGGGCGCCTAGCAAACCTCAGAACAGCATTCCGACATCTTAATAAGGAATCGTTCAGGACCCTGTACACCGTATACGTTAGGCCCATATTGGAGTATGCGGCACCAGTTTGGAACCCACACCTAGCCAAGCACGTAAAGAAACTAGAGAAAGTGCAAAGGTTTGCAACAAGACTAGTCCCAGAGCTAAGAGGTATGTCCTACGAGGAGAGGTTAAGGGTAATCAACCTGACGACACTGGAGGACAGGAGAGATAGGGGGGACATGATAACGACATACAAAATACTGAGAGGAATTGACAAGGTGGACAAAAACAGGATGTTCCAGAGATTGGACACAGTAACAAGGGGACACAGTTGGAAGCTAAAGACACAGATGAATCACAGGGATGTTAGGAAGTATTTCTTCAGCCACAGAGTAGTCAGTAAGTGGAATAGTTTGGGAAGCGATGTAGTGGAGGCAGGATCCATACATAGCTTTAAGCAGAGGTACGATAAAGCTCACGGCTCAGGGAGAGTGACCTAGTAGCGATCAGTGAAGAGGCGGGGCCAGGAGCTCGGACTCGACCCCCGCAACCTCAACTAGGTGAGTACAACTAGGTGAGTACACACACACACACACACACACACACACACACACACACACACACACACACACACACACACACACACACACACACACACACACACACACACACACACAGGATGTTCCAGAGATGGGACACAGAAACAAAGGGTCACAATTGGAAGTTGAAGATTTCCAATTGTGACGTCAAAGGGATGTTAGGAAGTATTTCTTTAGTCATAGAGTTGACAGGAAGTGGAACAGTCTGGCAAATGACGTAGTGGAGGCAGGAACCATACACAGTTTTAAGACGAGGTTTGATAAAGCTCATGGAGCAGGGAGAGAGAGGACCTAGTAGCAGTCAGTGAAGAGGCGGGGCCAGGAGCTATGACGCGACCCTTGCAACCATAAATAGGTGTGTACACACACACTATGATAATCATAATGTACTGGATATAAAATATTTAAACAGTTAACTTAAATTAGAGAACATATATGTTCCATTTAGTTATTTTTAAATATCTAAAAGATAAATTAGTGAGTGTACCTTATTAAAATATTAATTTTTACAATGGTACTGAAAATAATCAGTATTTGAAAAAAAATGTAATATTGAGTAATATGGGTAAAAAGCGTCCCAATTCATATCCCTTTTTATATTTTGTTACTCTCTGTGAGAACTGACAAAGTCCCTAATAAGCAATACGTCTTCTCAATAAAATGCCATAAACTGCTCATTATGCCTCACTGACAAACTTGTTGGTAACATCTGCCCGCAATGCTCTGCTTAACCAGATGCATTCTATAAAGCATGTCAGTAATGTCAACTAACCCTGTATCAGTTATATACAATACTGTTATAAATATTATCATTTTCACTGATATATCCCGCAGCTCGATTGCTACCGCACTCAGCTCACATACTGAAGTTCGTGGTTTGATTCCCGGTACTGGTGGAAATATTAGGACGTATTTCCTTAAGATATCTGATGTCCCTGTTCACATATCAGTAAAATAGGTACCTGGGTAGTAGCCGACTGCTGTGAATCGCATCCTGGGGGACAAAATTGACTAAATTTACCCGAAATACTCCGTAAAACAAGGGGCTTTCAGAATAGTAGTATGTCATTGATGTCAGCTAGTTCTGTTTACATTGATGTCAGCTAGGTCTGTATACATTGATGTCAGCTAGGTGTGTATACATTGTGCATGTACTTGTAGAAACAAAGATTATTATTATTATTATTGTGTATCCTTCAGTTTGTGCTAGGCTTGCAGTGCGCACCTTCTCACTGCCTAAGTGAACAGAGTGCCACGCCATTAACGACTGAGAAAGGCTTTACTATCCTCTCTTCCCCCCCCCTCACAATATGGCAGCTATAATCATCTGGAGGCTGGTATAATCAGACAGTGGAGCCATCACCACTATAGGTCTATATCCAGGGGCACTATGACTGGGACATTCAATCAAACGGCAGGAGCATCCAATGGTGAATCCATTGAGAACGGATGATTAACGCCATTAAATTATGGCATGAATAATGAATCATGACATCATAATTAGCATCTCCGATAATGATCTCATTATATATAATTATGGAAGATACACTTTGTTGCTGGGCAGTCGTAAGGCCAAGGCTCAAGCTCCGCAGCTTCACCTAGGTGAGTACACCAAGGTGAGTACATCTAGGTGAGTACACCAAGGTGAGTACATCTAGGTGAGTACACCAAGGTGAGTACATCTAGGTGAGTACACCAAGGTGAGTACATCTAGGTGAGTACACCAAGGTGAGCACTGTTTATTAAACCTACAGTACTTCAACCAGTCAGTAAATCCGCTTCAGAGAACACTGCAGTAACATTTTCCCAGCTGCTGCCCTTCAAGGGGAGTGTGGCCGTTGCTGCTCGAGTGCTCTTGATCTTAGGAACTGGAGCTACTCTTCTCCTTCCTCTGACTAAGTCAGATTGCCGTCCTTAGTGATGAAAAACGCCTACTGACTGAGCGTTTCCCCAGAAATACAATAATGATAATAATGATGATTATTTTAATAATAATAATAATAATAATAATAATAATAATAATAATAATAATAATAATTAAAAAAATATATATAATAATCTGGGCCCTCAGCTTACCAATGTCCAGTTGTTTATAATTTGGGGGCCATTATAACATTTACACTTGTTGCGTTTATGGATTGCCTAAATGTCTCTCTCTCCCCCGCTTCTCCCTCAACATCGTGCACAGTCCGGCCTCGCACGCGAGATCATTTCATTGGATCTCGCGATATGACATTAATTATCAATACAAGTATGTCAAGGTATATACTCTGTGCTGCATCGGAGGCCCCTAGTGAGAGCACACTTACCCTGCTGGGCGGCTGGCGATGTGGTTCAAGGACACTTTGCATATTAGGCAAATAAAAATCGTGCTTTTTTTCCTATAAATTGAAAAGGAAGGGGAGTGAAGATAGAAACATTTGGATTACTGTGCTGGTGAGTAACACTGGCTAATGGAATGTTTAGAGAAAGCATTAGTATGAGTATAGGAAATTATTAGGATTGCTAATGGGTAGTGATTGACTGATTTTATAATAATAATAATAACAACAACAACAACAACAACAACAACAACAACAATAACAACAATAATAGTAATAAAAAATAATAATAATAATAATAATAATAATAATAATAATAATAATAATAATAATAATAATAATAATAATAATAATAGTAAAATTATTATTATTACAAAATTTATCTATATTATAAATAAAGTTTGAGCTTCTAATGCGTCTTTAAACAAATACAGTAAAAAAATATTCTTTGTCTTGAGCATCGATCCCACATACACAGACAGGTGACTGAAGAAAACCCCATCAGTTGGTATGATAAACGAACGTGATCAGCTGATAACACCAACAGAAGTAACGCTGATCACTTGAATAAAAACAGAGGCAGTCATGTGTAAATAAAAGATTCCTTCTTGCACTTCCCAACATATTAAAAATTTCCCATATTAATTTAGTTGATACGTTTATGAAAAACTCCTGAAGAATTCATAGAGCATTGATAGAACATATTATTAAAGAGGATGCAATAAAACAATAAATAACTCAAAAGTGAAAAACAAAAAAGATTTTTAAATTTAAGAAGTGTGGCAAAATTAGTAAAAAATATTTACTTTAAGCGTAAAATTTGTGTAAAACACTGATTAAATAAATAACGAAAAATACACACACACAGATAAATAGCAACTGGTATATAAACATATGGAGGAAAATGACTTTTTAACCGATAGCTAAATCAGACAGATTATGCAATCAAGTGAAGAGAAAAGTTAAACAATTGTGCTGAATAGGTAATGAAGTGCGAAAAAAGTCAATCAAATAAGCGTAACTTCAAGTCAAATGTGGTAGTCAGCTGATGGTGAGGCAGACACGGGAATTATTTAGTTTTGAAAAGTTTTCAATTGCATTGCGGGTGATGAAGTATGAGTTAAAAGCGTTTATGGACGTTATTAACTATTTGTAAGTATTTGTGTTTACAGGAAGATAGCTTACGCTCGTGGTGCCCAGCTATTTGTAATAAATTTATCATTTAAATTTTTTTTTTTACAGTCATACGTGATGTGGAGCACACACTGTCTTCGGTGTGATCCCAGTCTAGTAATCAGTCGCATTTTGTGAAGAAATATTTTCTTCTAACTATGCTGCACTGCTTTTTTCATAATTTAGGAAAAAAATGGTGTTATGTTCTACTTATTGCTATCACAGCAAAATTTTCTTTGTCTATTTTTTCTCATGCTCTTTTCAGAATCTGTATATAGTTATCATATCTTTTCTATTTCTCCTGTCTTCCAACAAAAGCAGTTCCACTGTCTTTAGCTTTTCTGAGCAATTCAGTTTTCTCACTTCGGAAATCCCTGTTATTTCTGCCAATTTTACTCATTATAATACTCTTTTATAAGTTATAATCCATATTTTCAACATTTTACCATATGTTTGGCGGTTGTATTCACGCTCATATATATAACATAATAGTTTCTTACTCCTGCTATTTCCTGGTGATAATTTTTATCCAAAATTCATCCCAATGTTCTAGAGCTTTAATGGCACCAATTGTATTATTTATGAGCTTCTTTTTAAATTTTACTCCTGACCATTTATTTATATAACTAAGAATATCTACAGCTAAAGTACTGCCCCTTGTGGGACCCCCACTAGTAATACTTCCCAATGACGATATTTTTTCCTATTGTGACTGCTTACTTTTTATTGTTTAAGAAAAAAATATTTCCCAGCCATTACAATAATTTACCCTTCATTTGATCATTATATTTAAGTCTCTAAAGTGATCTTTCAATAAAAACTAATTTTTGTCTCTATTATTTCAATAATTTCTGTTATTACGTTTTCAAAGTTTATCTCCTCTTACGTGCGTAAGTGCAATTCCCCCTTTGAGTGCCTGGAATGAGCTCCAGCTCTTGGGCTCACATGCTATGCATGGCATTTATGCATTTAGAAAGAAAAAGATATTCCCTAATAACATTACTTTACCATTCAGTAATATAAAACAAAGAGAGTGTAATGGGGCATTAGGAATTTTTAATTATAATTTAGATTTAAAACACCGTCTCATTAAATTACCTATTTGGATAACAATCGCCAAATAAGGAATAAACTCGTTCAGGAAAAGGAAAAGTTGATTGAGAAAGCATTTACCTGGAGGGTGTTCCGGGGGTCAACGCCCCCGCAGCTCAGTCCTTGACGAGGACTCAAGTTGAGTTTTTTACGCATTGACAAGGGCCTTTAAATGTACTTAATATAACACCCTCAATTTTTAGTTTTTACAAAGTACTTGCAGTGTGAGTTGTAATCAAAATTCCCTTATTTATCATTTCTTGGTCTAATCAATATTTAATAACTACACAAAATGGAATGTAAAAATAAAGATAAAACTAAGAGCAATAATACTAAACATAATTAATAAAGACACAAATGAGAACAAAAAATTCTCTTGTCCAAGGGTATAAAAATTTTTGTTTACACGTATAGCTGAATCATTGACTGTTTCTTCCCGCCAAAACTATCAGCTGATATATTTGGTGGGAATATTTCAGTCATCCCTTTGTACTTGGGGCGAAAGATGCTTAAAGGCTCAAAGGTATTTCAGGAGCAGTTCGAGGCTTTGCAATGTCATTGACGATGCGTCAGGAAAGTGTAAGGGACGCGCCGCTTTTTCATGTTTTAGAGTCTCCTTGCTGATTATATTGAGAAAATAACAATAAGGGACTGCATATACAAAATAAATGTAAGGCAACAAAATCACAAACAACAAACTAACAAAATCTACGTTCAAATTTGGTGAATTTGGGCGAAATAATTATCTTCGTATGTAATTGTCACTGTTACTGAAATTAATGAATTAAGAAATTTCATCTTTAGTAAGTAAAATAAAGGCAAAAAAAAAATCACAATAAAGGGAAAAAAGTACGTTCAAACTCGCTATATATTAACAAAGACTGTAAAGAGCCATTATCCGAATGCACTGTAACACATTATTTTAACGTATGTTATGACAGTGTCAGAGGTATAAGTAGTGTCGACAACGAGATCATGCCACTGAAACAACAATGTATTTGCAACTGAGATGAAGAGTATGTGTATTAGAATAATTCAAGTATGCTGACTTAGAATCTGAAATCAGCTTTAATTACCCCATAAGGCTTTCTCGTTAATGACGAAATGGAGATCAAATTTTCACGAATTTTCAGCATTGCTGACAAGCTGGCGACTATTGAAGAGCACGTTTATTCGCCTTTTGTACAATTTTGCCACTGTGGTTGATATCTTAACAGTGCTTGGAAAACACCTGTCACTTTTCATAAGCATACTCTAAATTCTCATGTATTTTGAGAATTTCTGAGGAGCTGATGTCAATTTAACAAAATACATTATTTAAACGTCAATGGTGCAATTGTGCAAACTGAGTTCTTAAGTAAATAATGCCTGAAAGCTCTTTTTCTGTAATTAAAAATCCAGACGTGCTGTGTCAATTCTGACTTGGAATCAGCCTACCTGAGTTAATAGAAAACACATTTACTTCAGCAGCAGAAGAAAGTTTCAGGCAGTTATCCAAGGTAATTAATACTTCAGTTCACCTAGAAATTAATACTCTTAGGCACTGATCAGTGTTTATACTCCAAGAAATGCAAAGGTGAAGGTAAAAAGGTGGCGCTGTTAGGCCTAGTCTGCAAAACAAGCCTAACTCTCTTAAAAATAGATTTTTTTTGTTACTTCTCTTAATCACTGACACTGTATGTATATAACTGTGAATTAACACTTTAAAATTTTTAAATTTTGCACTAAAAGTACCGTCCCAACCTCATCTAACGGTGACAGATTTAGCCTAATAAATTTTAGCCTGTTCTAACTTAATTTATCTTAGGTCAGCCTAAATTTAGTTCGCATTTTTTAACATCGATGAAATAGGTCAATTCCTTGATGTTCAAATAAACAATCGCGGAGTTATTACAATAATGAATATACAAACGGTTTCCAAAATAATCTTCGCAAATTCTAGTTAAAATTCATTGCACACATCTTCTCCGGTATGCACATGGAAAAAAGACAATAATTAGCAAAACGGAGAACGAAACAAATCAAGGAAGATTCTTCAATGTTAAAGAAAAAAAAAATAGTTGAACTATCAGACAAAACAAATAGCATCAATCTCTCTCTCTTGAGAAAAATCAACAAGCAACTAATGATCTACATAACACTGGAATAATTAAAAAAACAGAAGAGTTACGAAAAGGCATGATAAAATATAATCCAACAGAAGTAAACACCCTACGAGGAAATAGCAACAGGAAGGCATGATAACAGATGCTGTGAGACAATAATAACCAGAACAATCGGAAGAAATCCAAACAGGAGAGCATGACAATAGACACCACGAGACAAGAGTAACTAGGGGAAACAAACGGACGAAAACAGAGGAGCATCCGCTTATACCTGCCGGCTGTGTGCTGTTCGATAGGGATCTCGCGTCTGGGAACCGGCACACGAAATTAAGATGTTTAATGGTAGTCTCTTGTTTACAGTAGCTGCAACCGTTTTGGAATACCTACAACAATTCCCAGGAGAACCAACCACACCATCTAGATGAGTGTGCAGTGCCTGGTGGTGGTGCTGCTGGTACCGGTGCTGTTGGTACAGTGGTTGCTAGTACGGTGACTGCTGGTGCAGTGGCTGCTGATGCAGTAACTGGTGATGTGGTTGCTGTAGCAGTGGCTTCTGTAGTAGTGACTATTGGTACAGTGACTGCTCGTGCAGTAGATGTTACAGCAGTGGCTATAGATGCAGTGACTGCTGGTGTATTGGCTGCTGTAGCAGTAGCTATTGGTGAAGTGGCTGTTGCAGCAGTGGTTATTGGTGCAGTGACTGCTGGTTCAGTGACTGGTGATGTAGCTGCTGTAGTAGTGGCTATTAGTGCATTGACTACGGGTGCATTGGCTACTACAGCAATGGCTATTGGTCCAATAACTACTGATGCAGTGGTTGTTGAGGCAGTGACTACTGAGGCAGTAACTGCTGTAGCAATGGCTATTGGTGCAATAACTACTGGTGCAGTGGCTGCTGAAGCTTTGGATACTGGCGCAGTGGCTGCTCCAGCAGTGACTACTGTAGTAGTGGATGTTGGTGCAGTGGGTGCTGTAGTAGTACCTGCTGACTTAGTGGCTACTGGTACAGTGGCTGCTGAATCAGTGACTACTGATGCAGTGGCTGTTGGCGTAGTGGCTACTGGTGCAGTGGCTGCTCTATCAGTGACTGATGTAGTAGTGACTGTTGGTGAAATGGCTTCTCTAGCAGTGGCTGCTGGTGCAGTAGATGCTGAAGCAGTGTCTACTGGCTCTGTAGCTGCTAAAGTACTGGCTGTTGTAACAGTGGTTATTGTAGCAGTGGCTGCTGGTGCAGTGGCTACTGGTGCAGTGGCTGCTGAAGTAGTGGCTGCTGGTGCAGTGTCTGTTGTAGCAGAGGCTGCTGGTGTAGTGGATGCTGAAGCAGTGGCTACTGGTGATGTGACTGGTGATGCAGTGGCTACTGGTGCAGTGGCTGCTGAAGCAGTGGCTGCTATAGTATTGACTGTTTTAGCAGTGGCTGCTGGTGCTGTGACTTCTGGTGGAGTGGTGTCAGGAAGGGGCTAATATTACACTATGATCGAGCACCCAGCAGTATAATAACACCGGTTGCATATAATGCGAGAGGGGAAAGGAGGCTCTTACTATATAATCTCACTGATGAAGAATTATATCATGTTCTAGAATTATACAAGGAATTATACATAGAATTATACAAGAAATTAAGAAAAAAATATATTCGCGTTTTCTTAATTCCTTTCTTGTCTCTCAGTGTATCTGTCTCTCTTTAAATCTGTCAGTATAATATCTGTTTTCATAAACATGTATCTTTCAAGGAATCGACAAAGGGATACATTTATAAGCTATTTTTTTTCGTCACTAATATATGTGTTATATCTATCTATCTATCTATCTATCTATATAAAGGTCAAAAAATATATTTTATCTTCCTATCTCTGAAATGCAAAATAGTGACATTTACTTATGAAACAGATAATTAAAAATATAGATATTACGACACACGAAACCCGGGAAAGTCTCATGCACTCGTTCAGGGCCACTCTGTGTAGTTGACAAATACATCATCTCGGCTATTGAAACTCATCATTTGACTTGGGACTCGCAGCCCCGCGATGCAATTTTATAAGATTGGTTTCCATGTTGCGTAAATGAAAGAAACAAATATATACAATCACGTGAAATTTGCGACACAAATCGGGTTTCGGAAGCAAAATCTGCCACGATGAGCGGTTCTTCTTCTTGCTGTGGACGTAGTAAAGGATTTGTTATTATTGAAGTTTTATCTTATTGCTGATTTTCAAGGTGTTAATTTACATGTTTTATATCTTAGCACAAAGTGTTAAAATTTTTAAATTGAAAATTATTATTAAAATTATTATTATTATTATTAAAATTATTATTATTATTATTATTATTATTATTATTATTATTATTATTATTATTATTATTGGTTTTAGTTGTTGTTATAACTATTATCTCATTAAAATTATTTTTTTTTATAATTTGTACTGTTTTTCACCTTCAATGTTACAATAAATGTTTTCTGACAACTCAGTGACAGTCAGTTAGGCATGGAGAAATATTTTTGTTAGAAATTGAAAGGAGTAGAAGTGAATGTATTTTAACGAACGTGAAGATTGTTGGTGGGTTAGCATGAGTTATATATATTTATAAGGTAGGAGACTTAAAATTTACAGTTCCTGAATTTTATAAAATGATGATTATATATATATATATATATATATATATATATATATATATACATATATATATATATATATATATATATATATATATATATATATATATATATATATATATATATATATATATATGCAAAACAACCACTCTGAAAGAATAGAGAAATTCCAAGCGCTGGATAGTTCCTTGATAATGTGAGTAGTCACGAAAGCGCTTGCAATTTCTCTATTCTTTCACAGTGGTTGTTTTGCATATTCTGAAATCACCTGTTTACTGTGATCTTATATATATCTTATATATCTTGATCTTATATATATATATATATATATATATATATATATATATATATATATATATATATATATGTATATATATATATATATATATATATATATATATATATATATATATATATATATATATATATATATATATATATATATATATATGCAATAAGATCACAGTAAACAGGTGATTTTAAAATATGCAGAACAACCACTGTGAAAGATAGTTCCTTAGCAATGTGAGTAGTCACGAAAGCAATTGGAATTTCACTACTCTTTCACAGTGGTTGTTTTGCAAATATATATATATATATATATATATATATATACATATATATATATATATATATATATATATATATATATATATATATATAATATTTTCTTGATGTATTTAAACAATCTGTAGCCATCAATATATTATTGAGTCTAGCCTAGTATGTAAATATGAAAGTCTAGAGAAAACTTTAAAAATATTATCATTTGTCTGGTATCCAGTTACAAAAACAATAGAAAAATCATTAGCAACCAGTGTATGTTATTAACCAATGATATATT
>NC_091298.1:12260684-12278184 GCF_038502225.1 Cherax quadricarinatus | reverse complement strand
ATTTGGCATTCTGATTCTAATATAATAGAATTTTAGTAAAAATATTTCAACTTTAGTGGTAAATAGGAAATAATTCGATAAATTTTCATTTTCAATTAAAAGTGTAATTATGAACATAGCAGATTTGTGAAACATAAAAAAAAACTCTGATTTTAGGCGTAATTATATTATTTTAATCAATTATCTTAAGAAAGAGCTAGACTTTCCTGCCACCTCCGTCGTTTTCCACCAAGGAAGCGTGACCAAGAAAAGAAATTACATTTTGTCATCATTCATTCCTTATTTCTTTTCGACAGTACGTAACAAATGATGCTGTACAACGTTAATGAACCTAGCCAAACGTCCTCACCCGGCTTTTAAAAACTCTTTTTCCATCTAACCGATTTTCCTAAATCCCTTCTTTGTTATTATAATTTTCACACTCCACCAATGCATCAAATTCTAAAAAAAGTACTCACCTCCACTCTGAAGCAAGGCACATCTGCTCAATGGTCAAACCCCTACCTCTCAAAACTTCATTTACACCCTCCTACCAACCCTTTCCCTTACGTCCCCTAAACAATCTTCTCTCCTTCTCAGATTTATACACCTAAATCAATTTATCTTACTATAACCTTTATAAAGGCTAAATTATTTCAACAACTCCTCAGCAACTATTTGAGTTATATATTCCTCGCAATCACACTATCTTTAAGTTTCTACATTCCTTATTCCCAGCAAAATAGTTAGGCCAAACATTTCTACCAGCAAATTTCCACGGCTTCCAACCACCTCTTAGATGTTACATTCAAAATCCATGCTTCACATCTACAAAATACATTCCTCTTTTACATTTTGCATTCGATCATTCTTCTACTTTATTTCCTTTCTTCTATTATGTGATTCACTTTAAGTTTTCATAACTCCGTCTGCATACACATTCACTCCAAAGTTTTTCTATACACTCGCTATGTACCCCTCCCTTCCAAGCTTTAGTTCACTATACTTCCACTTACTTCCATTAATTTTCTCTGTTCTGTGTTCACTTTCAACTTCTTTATAATTCAAAAAATCAGTTCAATTCTGTTGAATCGTTTTTTATGAAGTCTGACGAGAAGCATATAACCTTAGTTCTGACATTTTTTTTCTTTCCAACACAGTTGAATGTACAGGCTAACAATTGTTATCCTGTCTTAACTCTCATGCTGCCTTACCTGTTAACCTGTCTTAGCTGTCATACTACTTAGCTCATTTCAAAGCCGGTCCCATCCTAGGAATACAACTTCTTCTAAGTATTCGTCCTATTACAGTTTACTGACATTCAGCCATCTATTCACAAATCGGGTTAAACTGATTGGTACAAACGTCTGAAGGATTTGGGCCAAATTATGTATCATCGAAGCCAAAGTAACTGGAAAACTGGAATCACCTTCGGTGATACTTGAACCATACCTCATGTATATATATATATATATATATATATATATATATATATATATATATATATATATATATATATATATATATATATATATATGTATATCCGACCACAATTAGGGTGAAAAATATATATCTTTTCGTGATACGTTAAAAAAATCGAGAACATAGTGAAGGAAACATTATCAGTAGATGTCTTATGTTTAATAAACATTTGAAAACATAAAATAGGATCACCTCAAAATTCGAAGAAAAGTATGATATATGCCTGAAAAAAATTGGGTAGGGGACCGAAAAAAAGATGATGACGTTGAGACAACAATTATTTTATTTAAAAATTATTTTTAATTATGATAATTAAAACATTACCTTTACAAATTACAGTATCTGAAAAAAGTGAGCATTTGTAAAGCACAATATTTATTAAGAAGAAAATCTGTAAAATACCATACCTGTAAACTGGCCATTTCTATAACACAAAATTTGTAAAACGTAACATTTGTATAATACAGCACCTGCAAAACTGGAAATTTATGAAACATCATTTCTGTGAAAACAAGAAATCTGTAATATGCCTGTAAAACATGGGTTTTTAAAGCAGGACATTTGTAAAACGACTTTTGTTTTAAATGGTACATCAGTAAAACACAGGAACTGCAAGTAAAAAAGGAGAAGAAGCCGGGTTTAAAAAACTTGCTCATTTGTCTTTCCCGGCCACACATATGAGCAAGTCTCGATACATACGCTGGAAATATTGTGTACCATATTATGTAATAAAATATACCTATTAGTATATATATATATATATATATATATATATATATATATATATATATATATATATATATATATATATATATATATATATATATATATATATATCTGTCTTTGGCGCTTTAAAACACATTATTAAAATAATAAACCAAAGACTTACAAAAACATTTTGAGTCAAGTAATACAAAAAAAAAGAAACCATATATATGAAAAACGGTCTTGTTAGAAGATAGCATAAGAATGAGACATACTGACACTGTAATTATACAAATGAATGCATCATAGGAGGCAGGAAGGACTGCTTTGCACCAAGTGAACAAAACATCAGATTTAAAAAATAACAAAACTAATGAAGTGTAGGAGCAATGATAAAAAAAACTTTTGCAACAATATGAGAAGATGAGAAGAGTGCAGTATGAGGGCTGAAAAGGCTAGAAAATTATGCAAGAAGTATATTACTAAGGATGAGAGATAGTGTAAGAATAAGCTGTATTCCAGTGACCACACACAGGAACAGCGTAGAAAAGAAAATAAACGAAGTAACGCTCGTTGTTCACGAAATGGAGAGAAGGGGAAAACCAGGCAACAATGCTCTTCAGCTACCCTCCCCTTCCATGGATCAAACTTGTATATCTCCCAGGCTCCAGGCCCTGCATACCCAATATAAGTTTAGGGCTTTCTCATCAGTATAATAATAATGATAATGATGATGATAATAATAATAATAATAATAATAATAATAATAATAATAATAATAATAATAATAATAATAATAATAATAATAATATTGTTATGCTTCTACACCTGGAACAAATCCAAGACAGTGTGTGAAATGAAAAAAAATTACAGAACTGGAACAAAATGAGGTGAGGCAGACAGGAATATTAAAGCAATTAATTAGGAAACATGTATCGGAATAAAATTATAAGTAATGAAGATTTAAGAAAAGAAATTCAAGCAACACGAAGTGCACTTCAAGAAGCGGAACACCCGTGTGGGTTATTGACGAAGTGCTGCATATGAAAATAAAGGAGAGAGAAGAGTTAGCTTAGTATGAAAATGAAGAGAGTCATGTTAACACGACAGATCAAAGAGAGGAAAAAATATGCCATTATCTTCAGCTAGACGAGGATATCACAACTAGTGTTAAGATAAGTGATGAAAATGAGATGATAAGTCTAGAATAGTACACTAAAGCTAAGTTCTTCATGCTTTAAAGACAAATGACAGGAAAAGAACAGTTTTGTCTAAGAAATTTCAACTAGAGCTGCCATGGCTCATGAAATAATAAAGGTAGTGAAAAAAAAAAGATGGAAATTGATGGAATATTAACGATCTTTAATTTGGAAGAAAACAGATTATACCATGAATTGAAAAGGATAAGAAGGAAGAGGAAATGTTAATTAAAAATCACAAAAGAACATGTCAATAGTTAACTAAGAATAGATAAATATACTTTGGGAAAAGCATATTTAGATATGTAAAATATATTAAAGTATACTACCGTCTTCTCCCTCCCAGAGATGCAAACCACAATTCTCTACTGACACCGAGTTGCTTAATTACTGTTAGGTTAACAGGAGCAACAGGTGTGAGAAAAGTTGTCCATGCATCTTTCAGGTTAGGAGCGAGTTAAGCAGTTTCAGTGAAGAATTGTAATAAAGTTGGTAGAATTACCGACAATATGTAAAGTAAAAGGACACAAGTGCAACTAATGTGACATTTATTGTGGCAACGTTTCGCTCTCCAGGAGCTTTATCAAGCTTTATCAAGCTTGATAAAGCTCCTGGAGAGCGAAACGTTGCCACAATAAATGTCACATTAGTTGCACTTGTGTCCTTTTACAGTGAAGAATTGTATATAAAAGAAAATGATATTGAATAAGGAACGTTTCAAGAATGAACTAAGCTCTAGATTTTTTGAAAGTGTACACACACACACACACACACACAGAACCTTTTATGTGTGTGTGTGTGTGTGTGTGTGTGTGTGTGTGTGTGTGTGTGTGTGTGTGTGTGTGTGTGTGTGTGTGTGTGTGTGTGTGTGTGTGTGTGTGTGTGTGTGTGTGTGTGTGTGAAGGAAGTGAAGAAGGTAGTAAGCAGACTGAAAATGGGAGAGGCAGCGGTGATGGACGGAATCAATGCTGAAAGCATGTTTGGATAATGTTTAGGAGTAGCTGGTGCATTTGTTCCGTGTATGACTGAAAGAAGAGATGTACTTAATGATTGGCAGAGAACATATGTGATCCTTTGTATAAAGAAAAAAACTACACAATAGAGTTTGATGATACAGACAAAAAATTGTTTGCAAAAATTAAGGTGACTTTACGAAGGGATTTGGATTTGGAAAATAAATTGTATGTAAAAGATGAGGCCTGGTCACAGACCGGGCCGCGGGGGCGTTGACCCCCGGAACTCTCTCCAGGTAAAGGATGGATATGGGAGCAATGTACCTATTTTCCATCTATTGGATGAACTATTTGGACTATCGACCCCGTAGCTAAGATTCAGACTCGGCCTTTGGTGATTCAAGATACCTCTTCCTTAAAAGTTAAGGGTCTATCCGTGATTTCCCTTCCATGCGAAGGAAAAGTGTTAAAAAGTTCTTGAATCTTTTATGCACATTGACAGTTCATTCTCTGTACTTATTACGTCCTTACTTTACACAGTTTACACTCTGCACATCCTATGTTTGTTTCCGTGCTTGTAAGAGATGGTTTTCTCAGTGCGCAACTTTGGAATCAATCCTTTCAGAATTACATGCAGTTCTTTGTTCCAGGTTATATTCATAAAAAAAATCTGTAGCGAAGAAGCTGTAATGTCTTTTTGTTAAACATCATGTTGTTTGCTGTAATTACTCGAAAATTTGGCAATAATAGACTAGCAGTTCTCCTAACTTGTTGCACCATGTTTCCTACAAATTAATGCTTACAACTGAGCTTATGAAAAATAAAAGAAAGAGCTTTTATTAAGAGAGTGATGCACAGGTTAGAGTTCGCAAGGCAGAAGGAAAACATTTTAGTGAAAAAAAAAATGATCTATAGACATGGATGCCTGGTTTGTAATAAGTGAATGTTTGTGTTAGGGAAGAATGTTTTCTTGAAATATAATGAATCTAAGTGAAATTTATCATAGTTAACTCAGTAAAGAGGAAATTAATGACTATGAAGGTAATAGCGATATAGAGACTAAACGATTACAGGTCAAACTCGAAAGAATAAGTCGGGAGAAAGTAAATGTAATTACATAACTAGGAAAGATATATCAGTTGATCGGTCAATGAAATAATAATTAAATCACAGAATAAATGAATGACTGGAACAGGAGTGTCGAGGAATTTGTGATGAGATGAGATTTTCTACGAAATTAGTGAACTGGGAAAAGAAAATGGAGGATAAAACAGCCTAGATATCAAATGGAAAAATGAAATAGATACATTTTATGCAAAAACAAGAAAAGTAAAAATAGAACACTACTCCCTTTGTTTGACCAAGTTGTTGAGAGTCAAACGGGAGGAGTATAATGCCACGGCAGAAGTATATCTCTAAGAGGAACCAAAAAATCAGAGAGCTAAGCAGAAAAAGTGACTATTTAAGGGTGAGATGAAAAGCGGAGAAACGTTTTTGAGAATTATATAACAGCACAAGTTACAACGAAATAGAATTGCTTAACATCTAGTGAAGAAGGAACGCTGACGAAGGATGATCAAGATGAATGCAAAGAACCAAACGGAAGAATGTAGAACATATACACTGAAGAGATGGAGACGATAAGAAAGCCAACAAGACGGATCAACATGATACTACAGGAAATCAGTACGATAAAGGAGGTGATGCTATTGATGGCCCCTGGTTGTTTTCAGGATGGAACTGGACAGATACCTAAAGACGGTGCCGGATCAGCCGGGCTGTGGTTCGTACGTTGGATTGCGTGCGGCCAGCAGTAACAGCCTCGTTAATCATGCCCTGATCCATCGGGAGGCCTGCTCATGGACCGGGCAGCGGGGGCGTTGATCCCCGGAATACCCTCCAGGTAGACTCCAGGTAGACAATGACAATACTAAGATTTGAATACCAGAACAGGAGCAAAAAGCTAGTACACAAAAAGTATGGGAGCACAAAACAGCATTTTTGACTTTTATCATGTGCAAAATTTCAGACAGAAGATGTAGAGATTTGAAAAATATTCTTTAGCTTCTGGATTATCTGTTTTCGTCACAGAACGCAGAACTTGACCAAGCGCCGAGAGCTTATTTATCACTTCTGCCCACTCCATCTACTTTTCAATTGTCAGAGCCATAGGCTGCCGTGAACGTGGTAACTATGAAATAGACCTCTTCTAGGAAACTGACATGAGAATCTTAGGTATGAAGGTACATACGAGCATGATGTTATCCTGGATAACATTTGTACCCTACCTTCCGGTCTAGCTTTTAGCGAAGTGAAAAGCTATGCCCGTTACATCTAGGTAATCTTAGGGATATCAACCTGTTCTTAACTGTTGTCACGGCTGTACTCATACAAGCCGTAGAACGAGCTCTCTCGCTCATAATTTTAAAGTGGTAATAAAAGCAGAGAGCATAACACTATCAGGCCCTTAAAATATTATTTTTAATAATTTGGAGGGAGATTAAAAAAGAATTATTTCTTATTTTATGGACATCTCTTAATACCTTTAGCATGCCTGCAATAATTTATAATTAAAATGTACCCGTTCTTACAGAATTTTAAGCGAAAATAGTCAAGGTATTAGACGCTTGGTGCATCTTAAACAAGTGAACTCTATAACCAAGCATGAGAGGGAAGGTCATTCACTATGAGAAATAGTCCCGATACAGCCGTTTTGATGTTCTTTTTATTTTCTCCATGGAACAAAACAATTAAACTTATATTTGACATTATTTATCTACATTTTTTTCTCCTACAATGTCCCCCGCAAAGCTCATTTTTTTGCTGATGTTTCAATTAAAAAAATTACGATTCTAATTAATAATTATGAAGTAATAACTCAGAGCACAATTTGTTAACACAGTGTTAATTAAAGGCTTGATTTCTCATTGTCTTTCTTAGATGAATCATCAGTCTTTTGATTTTCAATTGGCTTTCAAAACAAAATTTTCCACAAATTTTTGCAGCTTTATTTCCCTTCAAAATAAATAACGCTATCACCCTTCGCGAGCAATGATGTAATTCTTTATTGATCGATGCTCCTATAGCCTACCAAAATCCTTTTTTTTTTGTATTTAAGCAAGAAATGTTCTAGGCACATCTTTGGCGTCTGATTTCGTTTTCATGATGTTCTTTTACTGGAATGAATAACTACCTAACCAGTGCGTGCAATAATCAGCAGCAAGGCTGATTTACTATAGCGGAGAAATTAATCATCTAGTCTGGGCCAAAACGTACGTATTTCTGTCAAACGCTTCATTAATCCAGTTCAGCCTTTTCAGGAGATACAAAACAGTCAAAATAGGCATCAAATTATTAATCTTATTGACGGTAATGAAAAATACTAAACTCATCATATAAAACTGTATAGATTTGGAAGGTTGATTTCATCAGACAGACACTGTCCTTAATTGACAAGAGGGTCAACAGGTGTGTAATTGCCTTGAGGGATGGCCAACAGGTGTGTAATTGCCTTGAGGAATGGTCAACAGGTGTGTATTTGCCTTGGGCGATGTTCATCAGGTGTGTAATTACCTTGAGGGATGTTCAACAGGTGTGTAATTTTTAATATTAAACAAATGTATGCTTCGAGCCTGAGTTTAGTGCCTATATATTTTGTCTTTTTATGAAATTTAAAATATATTTAATACTTCTTTTATAATTTATTATATTACATTATTATTATTATTATTATTATCATTATTATTATTATTATTATTATTATTATTATTATTATTATTATTATTATTATTATTATTATTATTATTAATGTTGTTGTTGTTGTTGTTGTTGTTGTTGTTGCTGTTGTTATCATTATTAATTTTATTATTATTATTATTATTTCTTAACATATGAAACAGATTACTAGAGAAAACAATAGGTGCAATAGATTGCTAGAAGAAACAAATAATGAGACAACGTTTCGCTCTGTGTAGACCTTTATCAAGCAATGACATGAAAAGGTTTTACGTAGAGTAAATAAATACTTATTCTGCAACTTGTATCATTGTCTTCAAAGTTATCGACAATACGATGTTTCGTCCATGGAAAATCATCGTATATTTCAGTGCAATACATACTTTCTCCAAGAAAGAATTTTTAATTTTAAAACGAATGATTACCCGAAGGGTTGATCTACGGCCTTATAATATGACCACAGAGATTAAAAATTTGTAAGAAAAAATGATATGTGGATCAAAGAGCTTACAAAGACTGACTCAGCACTGAAAACTAAATTGATCTGATTTAATTGAAATATATGATTAAGCTCACCTGTAAGGTTTAAGATATATCAAATGTATCCTGAATCATTAGGACCGCATTGCGTCTGAACGGATACATCAAGAATGCTTTAATTCCTAAAGCAGAGATTTAACTAAACTTAATCTGCATAGTCCGAAAGATATAATTCGTGATGTATATATACACAGAGCGAAAAACTCCTTGCGATATATATATATATATATATATATATATATATATATATATATATATATATATATATATATATATATATATATATATATATATATATATATATATATTCTAATGCCAATGGTAACATTATAAGATCATTTATGACCTGAAATATCGGCAGAGATCGTACAACCATGAGCTAAGGGCTTACGGAGGAATAAGAATTTGCACCAAAGAACCTCGCATCACAAACCGAAAAAAAGTGACCATCTACCAGATGAGGAAATAAAAGCAGGAGCTCTTTGCAGGTGCTCCGTGGTCAGAGAGGGTTGCTGAAGACACTGGTCAGTGTAGCAGGTACTCCGTGGGAAGGGAAGGCTGCTACAGATGCTGGCTGGTGTAGCCAAGTAGCCAGAAGATACTGGTTAGTATAACAAGTACTACGGGGGGTAGAGAGGGTTTTTGAAGACATTGGTCAGTGTAACAGGTACTCCGGGGTTAGTGAGGGTCTTTGAAGACAATGGTCAGTGTAACGGGTACATTTCACGGAGGGAGGGCCTTTGAAGACACTGGTCAGTGTAACAGGCACTATGGCTGGTATAGAGGGTTTTTGAAGACACTGGTCAATGTAATAAGTACTCCTGGGGTGGCGACGGTCTTTGAAAACACTGGGCAATGTAACAGGCACTACGAGGGTACCGGTACAGAGGGTCTTTGAAGACACTAGTCACTGTAACAGGCACTAAGAGGGGTAGAGAGGATCTTTAAAAGCATTGGTCAGTGTAACAGGTACTCTGGGGGGTAGTATCTTTGAAGACACTGGTAAGTGTAACAGGTACTATGGGGGGTAGTATCTTTGAAGACACTGGTCAGTGTAACAGGTACTCCAGGAGAGAAGGTCTATGGATGATGTAGCCAGGTGGCAGAGGCCATAATCCTTCTATAGACAGATGCAGTCTCTTGTGAACTTTATGACCACGTAATGTGATGTGTGTGTATGAATGTGATGTGTACATCTATGCACTCTACACGTACATCTCTGCATATGTATGCAAATGTGTGTGTGAATGTGTATGTGTGTGCATGTTAGTTACCATTTGTCGAAGGTACTTGTCAATAGATACTTGGTCTTCTCCCTTTTTTGTGTGTTACTGTGTGTGTATGTGTGCTTGTGTGTGTGTATGTGGTGTATATGTGTGAATGTGTTTCTTGTGTATAAATGTACTTAAAGACTGTGCTGAGGTTGTGGTTCGTGTGTGTGTGTGTGTGTACTCACCTAGTTGAGGTTGCAGGGGTCGAGTAACAGCTCCTGGCCCCGCCTCCTCTCTGGTAGGTATTAGGTTACTCTTTCTGCTTCATGAGCTTTATCATACATCTTATTAAAGCTATGTATGGATCCTGCCTCCACTATAACACTTTCCAATCTATTCCACTTCCTGCCAACTCTGTGGCTGAAGAAATACTTCCTAACATCCCTGTGATTCATCTGAGTCTTCAACTTCCAACTGTGACCCCTTGTTGCTGTGTCCCATCTCTGGAACATCCTGTCTCAGTCCACCTTGTCGATTCCTCTCAGTATTTTATATGCCATTATCATATCCCCCCTATCTCTCCTGTCCTCCAGTGTCGTCAAGTCGATTTCCTTTAACCTCTCCTCGTAGGACATGCCCTTTAGCTCCGGGACTAGTCTTGTTGCAAACCTTAGCACTTTCTCTAGTTTCCTTACGTGCTTGCCTATGTGTGGGTTCCAAACTGGTGCTACCTAACGAACACGGTGCACAGGGTCCTGAAAGATTATTTACTGAGATATCGTAATGCTGTTCTTAGGTTTGCTAGGCGCCCGTAAGCTGCAACAGTTATTTGGTTGATGTGCGCCTCAGATGTGCCCGGCGTTATACTCACCCCAAGATACTTTTCCTTGAGTGAGGTTTGTAGTCTCTGGCCATTAGACTGTGCTCCGTCTTCGGTCTTCTTTGCCCTTCCCCAATCTTCATGACTTTGGACTTGGTGGGGTTGAACTCCAGGAGCCAGTTGCTGGACCAGGCGTGCAGCCTGTCCAGATCCCTTTGTAGTTCTGCCTGATCCTCGCCCGATTGAATTCTTCTCTTCAACTTCACATCATCTGCAAACAGAGACACTTCGGAGTCCACTCCTTCCGTCATGTCTTTCACAAATACCAGAAACAGCACCGGTCCTAGGACTGACGTCTGTGGAACCCCGTTCGTCACAGGTGCCCACTCTGACACCTCGCCACGTACCATGACCCGCTGTTGTCTTCCTGACAGGTATTCCCTGATCCAATGCAGTGCCTTCCATGTTATTCCTGCCTGGTCCTCCAGCTTTGTATGTGCTTTGTGTGTGTGTGTGAGTGTGTGTGTGTGTGTGTGTGTGTGTGTGTGTGTGTGTGTGTGTGTGTGTGTGTATGTGTGTGTGTGTGTGTGTGTGTGTGTGTGTGTGTGTGTGTGTGTGTGTGTGTGTGTGTGTGTGTGTGTGTGTTTGTGTGTGTGTTTGTGCGTGTGTGTGTGTGTGAGTGTGTGTGTGTGTGTGTGTGTGTGTGTGTGTGTGTGTGTGTGTGTGTGTGTGTGTGTTTGTGTGTGTGTGTGTGTGTGTGTGTGTGTGTGTGTGTGTGTGTGTGTGTGTGTGTATGTGTGTGTGTGTACTCACCTAATTCACCTGATTGTGGTTGCAGGGGTCGACTCATAGCTCTTGGCCCTGCCACTTCACTGGTCGCTAGTAGGTCACTCTTCCTGCTCCATGAACTTTATCATACCTCTGTACTCACCTAGTTGTACTCACCTAGTTGAGGTTGCAGGGATCGAGTCCAAGCTCCTGGCCCCGCCTCTTCACTGGTCGCTACTGGGTCTCTCTCCCTGAACCGTGAGCTTTATCATACCTCTGCTTAAAGCTATGTATGGATTCTGCCTCCACTATATCGCTGTGTGTGCGTGTGAGAGCGTGTGCCTGTGTGTATGTGCTCACGAGCGCGCGCGTAAATCGCCTTCAAGAGTTCCCGCCCAACATTTAAAATAACGCGGGAAGAGAAGAAACCCAACCGTCGCTGTCTTGTGAAGACTATTGTAACTTTTTTTTCCATATCTTCCTGTAAGGGCGGGGCGGTTCCCTGATTCCCTCCTTCCCTTCCTAGGAGACATGCTCGCCCATTACGGTCTGCTACGTGCGTCTGTTAGGCCTTCATACTTGGGAAACTTTGATAGATATGAGACTCAATGCAGTTGTATTTTGGTTAACACAGTATATCACCTGATTTTGCTGTGTCTCTCACCTTTTACATGATGCAACTCCAGTTGCATGTGTCTGTGGGTCTGACTTTTCTGTTTCTCACTCTCCTTACCACAAAGCAACGATATATAATACCATCAATATAAGTTATATACTTGGATTAACTACTGTAAGAAAAAACGTAAGTAATGGAAGAACAGCGTTCATGTTGCTAGACTAAGTAATCGAGATGCCTCGCCTGTGTTGACGACATGTCAAGGAATTTAAAAAAAAATAATCGGAAAAATATAACAATTATCTATCTATTCTCATAGAAAGACATAAATTCCAAAAGAAATTTACACATTTAAAAAAAAAATCAGGCGCTAGGCGCCTTTAACTTCCATTGGGATAGTAAATGGCTGATACAATTAAAAGGCTCTAGGAAATATATTGCGTCATCTTTTGTGTCTGTATGAGTAATTAGCCACTTACGCTTTATATGACGAAGTGCCCGCTGAAACACACAACAAAATAGCAATAGTTTAACAAAATCCTGGAGACGCTCATCCACCAACACGGGATATTGTAGACGTTTTTTTTTTCTTAATCAAAAAGATTCCTATAAACGTCTTTTTAGCAAAAAAATTGTGCTGAATAGTACAACGGTGAACTGTACAAAGATGAGTTCCACCAATGAAAGTTATTAATGAAATAGCTTGACAGACAGACATCACAATCTGAAAATGACAACGAAGAGGAGGAACATTTTCTGCACTAAGTACTTAAAAGATCACAGAGCTGCTTATCCTGATCAAAAGAAATAAACACCAATAAAGTAATATATATGTCAAAAGTCTAAACTATACTTCTGTCAGCCGTTACGAGAAGCCTACAAGGAAGAAGAAAAAACAAGGATGATGTGCAAACAGATTTAAATAGGGAAAGGAAGCAAGGAGTGATTGTCCAGGAGGAAATGCAAGAGTGGAGAAGAGTAACAAGCGGTGTACCACAAGAACCCGTATTAGGACCAGTATTTCTGTTTTTCTGTAAACCCCATATCGGATGGAAACGACTCAGATGTATCTATATTCGCAGATAATGTAAAACTAATGCAAAACTAATGCGGAAGGGAAAAAGGCTGCAAAAGGATCTAGACAAGCTGCGGGATTAGTCAGATAAGTGATTGCTTGAATTCAGTCCCAGCAAATGTAAGTTTATGAAGACCAGGAAAGGGGCCAGATAATCGGACACGGAGTATTAACTCGGGGAACAGAGGCCGAAGACCTCACTCAGAAAGAAGGACCTGGGGTAAGCATAATCTCTACCTTATTGCCAGAGGTTCACATCAACCGGCCTGACATATGTTGCTGTATATGGCATATGTCAGGCCCATCTTAGAGTATGCAATACCATTGTGGAACCTAAAAACGCTGCTAAAACACTTCCTATTTTTTAAACGCGTTCCAAAAACAGCCATAACTACGATACTAGTTTGACATATTTATTAATATTTGTCTCTAAAAATAACTGTTACTTCGAACCAAAAGTTGAAGAAATTTAAAATGTTAAGTATACGTGGAATATACTTTCAAAAACCTCTTGGTGGGGTCTAATCTAAATTACTTATAATAATCTTGAATGTATAGTTATAATACTCTTGAATATTTCATGTAAATAATAACTAGAACATTTTTTTACTTGATTTCAGGTAGTTACTTAATTCAAAATGAAGAGGAATATTTAAATCTTCCAGAGAATATAATAACAGAAAATGAAGAAAGATTATTACAATAGCGTGTGATACAATAAATGCTTCAGCACCAGTTTATCCCACCCCACTTAAAGAGATCAGTAATTGTCAGGCATATGTTAATCACTGGATGTTCTGATTATGCTGTTATTTGTCATGGGAAATTAATATTTAATGTATGTGGACACGCGCTTGTATTTGTGTGTGTGTGTGTGTTTACACATATCTCCTTGTATCTCCTTTGTATCTGCTGGGGGTCGAGTTATACTTTTCAGACTGTATGTCTTTTTAACTTGCCGCTTGCCAGAGTTGCTCCCGCCTAGCCTCGTGGGCTCTGTAGTAACTATTCTTCAGTTATGTATGGAGTCTTCCTCCACTGCTGCTTCAGGATCATTTCACTTCCTGTCCACCCTGAGGTGGAAGAAATGCTTCCCCACATCTGTATCTTTGACTTTCAACTGTGCCTTGGTGTATCCATTTCTCGTCTTTTGAATGCTCTATTTCAATCCAGCCTGTTAAGTTCTCTGTGTATTTTGTATGTTGTCATCATATCTTCTCTGGGTCTTCCATCCTATAATGTCGCCAGGTGATGTTTTTTCAGGCTCTTCTCTTGGCTATGGGACTAGCGCCTCTCTGTATCTTTGGTTGAACCACGAGTTCTCTGTATTCTGATTATTATATCCACTTCTTCAGGGTTTGAAGCTCTCGTCTACCACCCGGCACTCGCCGGTTAGGTGCTCCATCATCTCATTCACTGACTTTCCTTCTAGTTCCCTTTACTATTGTACTGCATCCGGGAATTCCCTCATTCCTGCAAAGTTTGCTCTTCTCAAATGTGTGTGTGTGTGTGTGTGTGTGTGTGTGTGTGTGTGTGTGTGTGTGTGTGTGTGTGTGTGTGTGTGTGTGTTAGTGTGTGTGTGTGTGTTTGGTACAGTTGAAAGAGAAAGGCATGGAAGCACTAAGACTTTACGGGTTGGAGCAGCAAGGCTTGACATAACCATGGCTTCAGTGGCTGGGGCAGAAAGGCTTGGTAGCATTAGGATTCTATTAGTTGTTAATTATTTGACCAAGGAAAATGAGCTAACACAGGTCTTTGTCTTATGATAACACACTTTTGAGAGCATCATAAACACTATTTCAATGCTTAAGTATTGTTTTCTTGACTCAGTCAAAGTTTGTGCTCGTGGTGAAACACTTCCCTTTTTTCACTACTGACACGCGGCTTCTAAGGTTAAGGGCTGAGACACAAAATTTGGAAAAACTAAGAATTTAAGAACTGGAATTGAAAGGTTAGGCAACATCAACACTAAGGGTTGAAACGGAAAGGCTTTGCGTCACTAATACTATGGACTGGAGAGGAAAGATTTGGTATCAGTAAGACTAAGCTGAAAATATAGGTTTGGCAGCACTATGACTAAGGACCGCAATAGAAAGGCTTCGCAACACTAAGGCAAAAACAGAAGGGCTTGACAACAGCAATTAGGGTTGCAACAGAAAGGCTTGAAAGGGTTAGGATAGAATAACTTAGGAACACTAAAGCAACTAGCTACCAAATTATTGCAATATTTAGAAGAACTAGTAAATAGAAAGAACTGATAAAGGAGATTTGGTATTTAAACATGGCATTCTTTAGGTTCTGTTTGTTGTTGATGATATAGGAGAAGAGATGGTATTTGGACATGGAGGTCTTTAGGTGACGTCTGCTAGCATGGGCGTGTCCCCGACTGACTTCCCCTCTTCCGAAGCCTGAGGGGAGATTCAGCATTTGAGGGGTCTGGGAGAGGAGAAATTACTGAATAGTGAATTGTGTGTGTGTATGTGTATGTGTGTATGTGTGCGTTTCTGCATGTGTACTCACCTATATGTGGTTGCAGAAGTGTAGTTTCAGCTCCTGGCCCCGCCTTTTCGCTAACTGCTACTGTGCTCACTCTTTCCTGGCTTCGAGTGTCTTAACCTATTCTACTTGACTATCCCGAGACTGAAGAAACAATTCCTATCATCCCTGTGACTCATTCGTGTTTTTATCTTCTAGTTGTGCCCTCTTGTACATATTCTCAGTCTCTCGAACACTCTGCCTTGTCTCTCAATATTCTGTACGTTGTTATCGTATAACCACCTAGTCCTTTTCTCTAATGCCATCAGGACATACCCCTTAGCTCCGGGATTAGTGTCATTGCATACCTCTGCACATCCTGTAGTACTCCAGTATTTGTATGACGTACTGTATACAGAGGCGTGAAAGACTCCTGTGGCTAGCCGAAGGATCGAACCGGTGTTGTTTTAGCCCGCCTCATGGTTAGCGACAATTCACGACGCTTTATACTACTGGACCATGCAATCCTAGGTAGGATTGTATGGTTTAGTGGTTTAGAGTGTCGTGAATTTTCGCTCGCCATGAGGTAGGCTAAAACAACACGGGTTCGATCCTCCGGCTAGCCACAGTGTTAGTGATTAAATACTACCACACACACACACACACACACACACACACACACACATATATATATATATATATATATATATATATATATATATATATATATATATAGATATATATATATATATATATATATATATATACATGCATACATACATATACAGATGTGTGTTCTAGGTTTTTCGTAAAGTCGTAATGTGTTTCAAGGGATGGGATGCGATGGTGCAGATTTTAAGGTTTGGTTCAGTGCAGACTTTGTGGTGGCATGGGAAGGTTGGACTTGGTGGGGAGGTGACTGAGAGAGAGTTGGGGCTGTGGAGGGTGAAAGGGTGGAGAGGACGAACTCTCTCACCCCAACACTACGAGCATCCTTCTTGGCTGGACCATTTGCATTCTTCATTCAACCTCTATGACACTTTAATTATCATATTCTCTGGCTCATTCACTCTCTCTCATTCTCGCTTTCCACTCCCTTCAGCCGCTTTGCCTCATATTAAAAAATCCTAAACTTATTCCTAATTTATAGAAAATAGTCCTTGGAAGTGTTGTAGATAAAACTGAAGTTTAATTTCTGTTGATCGAACTATTATTGCTATTGCTTCTAGCACTACTTTTACTACTATTTCTATTAGGCGTTGCTGTGGCACACTGCCAAGTTATCGTCCTGAGAGACCTCCTGACCTGTCCGACACTGCAAACCTCTCCACAATAACTAATTCAGCTTGATATTTGCAAAGTTTTTGTCAAGTTGCAGCTTTAGTGGGTAGACTACTTTAGTGAACGATATCCCACAAGAGAAACTTTACCCACATCTGTGTTGCACCTCCTGCTTCAAAGTTTCATTCCATTTTCTCTGGATATTGGATTCCTTTATGCAGAGAATCGATTGACTTACGCAGATTAGAAACATGAATAGACGAGAAAAACATAGATATATGCTGATTAAAAAAAAAACATGGAAATAAGAAGATAAAAAGTTGAATATATGAATACAGAGAAATACACCCATAAGAAATATACATAGTAAAGAAGCGTATGAGCAAACAAATAATATGTATACACAGAAAACATGAATAACATTAGTATAAACAGGCGAAGAGCATGTGTATAAAGACACATAATACAGTTACACATAATCACACAATTGGGTAATAATGTGTGGTGAAAAATATAAACATAAATTATTGAGATAATAAGGATATTACATCCATAATATGGATAGACCCAAATACAATAAATAGATAGCTGAAAATGAAGAACATCTCTAAATTTCTCAAAAAATGCTCCTTCGTATACGAAGATATACTTTAATATAGAT
>NC_091298.1:12253184-12255684 GCF_038502225.1 Cherax quadricarinatus | reverse complement strand
ACTGGTAATATTACTAACATTTTCCTTACTATAACTATTACTGATATAAATTATTATTAGCACAGTCGCCCTTACAAAACCATTAAACAAAAATACAAATGAACGTAAAACAAATGAAATTATACGAAAACATTGAGATATATCACAAAACACACGCAGAGTTATATACACCGAGAGGTGTATGGCTCCGTGAAAATACATCAGTAGTATTCTGTATTCCTTACATTAGGGATTAAAATACCGTTGACTGGTAATGTCAAGGTGACATGCAGCCTTAATGGCCCATGTGTAGTCGACAGACTTTAAACCAATAAACCAGCAAACAAGCGACATGTGGCATCTACCAGCCGGAGCAGATTCATGTACAATATAAACAAAAATCAGCTGTTGAGCAAAGCCAGATATTTTTTTCCCAACCGATTTTTACTTTAATACTTATAAGGGATTCACACAAGTAGTAAATAAACGTGTAGTAAATTTTAATTTATAATGCATGATTTGCTTATATTTATCATTGAGGGCGAACACATACGTATAAATATTTAATAGTATTTTAGTGATACATGTATTTATTCAAACTTAAAGGAGTAATATTGTAGCCGTGGCTTTTTTAAGGCAGGATATATATATATATATATATATATATATATATATATATATATATATATATATATATATATATATATATATATATATATATATATATATATATATATATATATATATATATATATATATATATATATATATTAATATTATTGCAATTTTATAACTGTAGTGTAAGCGTGCCTCTGGCAAGACAGTGGTGGAGTGAATGATGAAAGTTTTTCTTTTTCGGGCCACCCTGCCTTGGTGGGAAACGGCCGACGTTAATAAAAAAATATATCTGTATCTGTGTGAATTTGATTGTTTATTTTTCTAGGTGCAGCAAATCTAAAACTAATTTTACCATCTGAAGCTAATTCCTTGAAAGAAAATCATCCATCGATAAAACGCACGTCAAATATTTAGGGTAAACAGTACCAATATGGAGTCAATGGTCCTAGTGGTAGTGTAGTGGAGTTATGGTGATATTGTGGCGGTGGGTGTTGTTGTAATAGTATTAGTTGGTGGTGATAGTGTGATGGTGGGGGAAGTGGTTGTTGTGGTGGTGGTATTGCTGGGGTAGAGTGGTGGAAGTAATGGTTGTTAGGGTAGTGCCGTGGTGGCGGTGCTGATAATTCTATGTTGTAGTGAGGTGGTATATTTCTCTTGTGATGTTGGTAATGAGAGATGGTGACGGTGGTGCTGTGTTGGTGGTAGTGTAGTGTAGTGGTATTGGTGGTAGTATTGGTGTACTTGCAGTGTAGTAGTGTTGCTAATAGTGATTGTTTTGCTTTTGTTGCACCTGTGTGTTGCTGGTTGGTGTGTTGATTTGACTACATTGTAGTACTGGTTGTACTGGGGCAGCGGTGGTGGTTGCAGTATTGTAATAATGGTCCTGTGGTTATGTGGCAGTGGTTGTGGTTTGGTAATAATGGTCGTAGTAGCGAGGACTATGGTGTCAACTTGATCAAGAAAATATTTGCTTGAGATGAAGCAGGGGACTACATATGCTGGTCAGGTCGTATGTCACCATCCATGGTAGTCCAATACATGTATGACACATTCAATTAAGTTGCTATCTGTAGCCTCAGGTGGTGTGGAGGCTTGTGTGCAGGCTGGCGGGCGGGCGGGCGGACGGGCGGACGGGCGGACGGGCGACCAGGCTTGTGATTTTCTTCATAGGGCTCTTCGCCGTAGTAACATTATTCTTCATATTGTCTTCCTAATATGTTCCTTAGGATAATACATCTGAAATATATATATATTAAACAATCTATTTTGTGTATGGTCCTGAAAACTCCACTGTAATTTAAATTTGCATGAGCATGACTTCCTTAATGTGTTCTCTCATAAAATACAAAATACGGCAATGTTCTCAAAGGTCAGCTCTGTAATTAGTACCTATGTTACTGTATTTTTAAACGGAGACAAAACACAAATACGCACCTCATCAACACTGTGTCATCTAAAAGTACATTGGCTTTCCATTGGTTGTGTAAGCGTCAAAAATCATATCAACTTCGTCTTTTGTGATTTCTCAGCAATATTTTTTTCATCCTAATTCGATGCAAATAACTAGAGGTTATTACTAAATTATCAAGTGTTAAAAACTGTCCCAGTAGTAAAATGAGATGCATTTACACGAATGAGAATTATGAAACAGGTTAGGAAGATGGTGCGTACTCTCTTCTTTCTTTAGGTCACTCTACTGTAATGGGATGCTACCCAGGTCACCCTGCTGTAGTGCGAAGCAACCCAGGTCACCGTGCTGTAGTGGGAAGCGACCCGTGTAGTAAAATGTGTGTGGATAATTGACTGCAAGCGTGTAAATGGGCGTATAAAGAAGTTTGAAGAAACTTTTATTTATATAAGGAAACTTTTGTATACTGTATACAAGATTTCACCCATTGAGAAC
>NC_091298.1:12240684-12243184 GCF_038502225.1 Cherax quadricarinatus | reverse complement strand
TATACGTTTATTCGAGAGGACTTAGACCTAATAAACTAATTTTGTGAATAAATGGTAAACAGTCAATCGGGTCTCCGAGATCAACACAACTCATTTATCGTCCCCATAAGAAATATAAATATTAAAGATTAATCCTGTAGCGAAATGTCTCTCGAGTTGAAAGTATGCTCAAAACGTTACGCACTTCTGCCCACAAGCAAATGATTTGCCGATACATTTTTAAGAGAATTCAGAAAATTCTTGCATACACTGGGGCTGCAATTTGGCTGATAAAAAAATTATGTATCAGCTGTTACTTACGTATATTAATTATGTGCCTAACAATTTGTACTGCAAGGAATTGTCCCATTTGGAAGGGACGTTTAACTATTCGGTTATGCACACCGTATGCATTTTTATTTTTTTAAAATGAAAGGTTTATACAATGGAAATTAATTAATAATTATGAATTTGGATAGAAGGGAATGATATATATATATATATATATATATATATATATATATATAATATATATATATATATATATATATATATATATATATATATATATATATATATGTACATATATATATATATATATATATATATATATATATATGTATATATGTACATATATATATATATATATATATATATATATATATATATATATATATATATATATATATATATATATATATATATATATATAATATATATATATATGTCATGTCAAAATGCCAATAGGCAGAACTTGCCATATAGGACAAGTGAAAATTTGTGTATGCAATAATTTCGTTAAAATCATTCTGAACCTAACGAAAAATATATTTCACTGTGTTTGTTTAGTATTAAATTATTGTAAACAAATCTAAAATATATTTAGTTGGGTTAGGCTAAAATAAATTGTTTTTGTTATAATAAGGTTAGGTAAGTTTTTTAAGTTCTTTTTGGTGCAAAATTATAAATTTTTACATCAACATTAATGAAAAAATTATATCTTTAAACGTATAAGAGAAAATTTTAGAAAGAACTTAATTTTAAACGAGTTCTTGCTAATTGACCAGTTTTACATATTCAACATTTATATATATATAATATATATATATATATATATATATATATATATATATATATATATATATATATATATATATATATATATATATATATATATATATATATATATATATATATATATATATATATATATATATATATATATATATATATATATGTATATGTATATATATATATATATATATATATATATATATATATATATATATATATATATATATATATATAATATATATATATATATATATATATATATATATATATATATATATATATATATATATCCTCAAGGAATAATTTTTAGCAATTTAATAAAGATAAAAAAATCGCAGAGGATGAGCAACATCACAGAGATCATCAAAATATTTTTCAAGATAATCTGACGACGGGAAACACCTTCCGTCGGTCTTGTCGGTAGAGAGCACTAGCGAGCCGACGGTCGGCTCCTCACTTCAACTTCAAGTCCAAAACAGGACAGAAAAAAAGATACGAAAAGAGGAACTGAATTACTGAGCGAAGAGAGAGAGCAGCTGGAATGGGAAATATAAATAAGAAGAAAGCTGATTGTGTGTGGAAGGGAGAGAGGGATAGTTGTGTGGAGGAAAGGCGGCCTCACACTACCTAGTTACTTTAACATGGGTGTGTGTGTGTGTGTGTGTGTGTGTGTGTGTGTGTTGAACCAAAGAAAAATAAAACCACTGGTTGAACTCGAGGTTTTAAAGGCAAGAGGTTTTCAGAGGGTTTGTGTTGTTGGTGGTAGTAGTGGTTGTTGTTGTTAGTAGTGGTGTTGATTGTGGTGGTTGGGGGCTTCATGGTGCTGGACGTGTTGGTAGTGATGGTTTTGTTGGTTGTAATAGTGTGGTGGTGATATTGGTGTTTATTGTGTATAAGATATACTGTTGATAGATGTACTGGTTTTGATGGTTGAAGAGGCAGTAGTAATGTTGGGTGATGAGATAGTATGGTATTAACGTTATTGGTTGTGTTAGTGGTGTTGGTGATACTGGAGGTGGCAGTAACAGTGGTGACGGTAGTGCTGTCTGTAATGGTAATGGTGATATCTTTGGTGGTGCCATTGATGGTGATGGTGGTGGCGGTGTTAGAGGCAGTGTCGTGTTGGTAATAGTAAGGATATAGATAGTGGCGTTGTTGGCAGTTGCGTTGATAGTGATAGTGGTGATGGTGCTGGTGAAGGTTTTGCGTTAATGATTGTGGTGGTTGTTGTGGTGGCAGCCGTGCAGGTAGTGGTGGAGGTGATGGTGTTGATGCTGTGGATAATGGCTCTGTTGAAGGTTGCAGTAGTGTTGGTAGTAATGATAGTAAAAGTGAAGAAGGTGGAAACTATGGAGGATAGTGTTGTATTCATAATGGTGGTTGTTGTAATGGAAAAGGCTGTGGAAGGGTTGATGGCTGTAGTGCTGAGTGTTGAGCATTGTGGCAG
>NC_091298.1:12228184-12233184 GCF_038502225.1 Cherax quadricarinatus | reverse complement strand
CGCAGCAAAGGTTGTCCAGTTCTTTGGGGATAAAGAGTAAAGGGGGTGCATGGTTGGTTAAGGGCCGGGAAAACGTAGCCACAATACGCATGCACGTGCACGCGGGGGCATAGGGGGAGAAAGGGTGTGTTTTTGCACAGGCAAAGTTCAACAAAAGCAACAGCCATGGTGCAAAGGCCTGGGCAGCCCGGCTCGGGGCTGCATCTACCGACTAGCCGCACCTCGCTCTCGTGTGCCTGCCACAAATTCTCTGTCTATCTTCGTCAATGTTTAATGTCTCCTTGCCACCATCGAAACTAAATTCTCAAAGTATTCCATCGTCCGGCATTATTTTTACTACAAGCATCTTTTCAGATGGACAAACATATGTCTTTATCAGAGATGCAGGAGACAAGGGAGTGCCGGTATCACATCGTGTCGGCAGCCTTCCAGAGACTCGCTCTTAGGGAAGTTGCGGGAAGAAACGCCGCTGTCCCTAGACAGACGCTGTGATGCTGCTTCCTGATCTCACGCTCATACATCCATCAGTTCAACACTCTACAGCATTCCATTTTAATATATAATATTCAAATAACTTATAAGAAGGAGTTGAATATAGCCCCTTTAATACACGTTGTTGGCGCATCCTGGGTTAGTGAGATGGAAGGCTTACGGTCCATCTACTCCGGCCGTCAGCACACTACCAACTCTCGCTATAAACATGAATGAAGCGACTAATGAGACTCAATCGGTCAAAATACCTGCAACAACTGGCATCACTCACCCAGATAGCACGGAGGTTGCCGGCTTGCGAATTTTATATCAAAATAGCTGGCGACTCTCCGCGTTTATGAATGAAATGAAAAGTCAGTGTGTATTTCTCACATTGTGAGTTCGGAAAACATTTTCTTCGTTTTCACACGAAACATTCAGAAAATAAACATGCGAACTATCCTCTCTAAAAAAAATTAACTCAGCTCATCATATATTTTCAAGGGCACACAAACTCCTTCCTCGAAATTTGGAAGCGAAAGACCGACTTTCAAATGAAGCTACAGGTGGCACTGTGCACTCTTTATCCCACGTGTTCCTGCTGGCACTACTCCTGGTGCCCCCCTACCACTCCCAGGCACCCCATGTAAAGAAACATCTCGTGAGGCCACTGAATAAATCCGTCTCCACGTTTGCTGTCCTAAATTTGCGGTTCGTTCAGAGGTTTATAATTTGTCTCACAGCCCATTACCACCTCCACCTAACTCCAAGTGACTGTCCACGTGAATCCACAATATTTCTACTTATTATCTCCAAATTAAATATTTCAACCAAGTTCTTTTTTATTCCTTAAAAAAATATAAAATACACAACTCTAGGGGTTGTTAACACGTAGTTTCACTTGACGGGGCAAATTGTCCGATATGAAAATGCGTTTAATTTCAATAATTGTAATGTGTTTTGCTGGGTAAGAGAGACAGGAAAAGAGAGGGCGGGTGTTACTAAAGGTGATGCTTCAGACGACAATGAGTCGGCCCGCATCCCAGCTGGCCTTCATGTCATTAACTTTTCTGTTAAAGTTTATGTACCACTTTAAACAATATATATATATATATATATATATATATATATATATATATATATATATATATATATATATATATGTGTGTGTGTGTGTGTGTGTGTGTGTGTGTGTGTGTGTGTGTGTGTGTGTGTGTGTGTGTGTGTGTGTTTATGTGTGTGTGTGTGTGTGTGTGTGTGTGTGTGTGTGTGTGAGTGTGTGTGTGTGTGTGTGTGTGTGTGTGTGTGTGTACTCACCTATTTGTACTCACCTATTTGTGGTTGCAGGGGTCGAGTCACGTGCGTGTGTGTGTGTGTGTGTGTGTGTGTGTGTGTGTGTGTGTGTGTGTGTGTGTGTGTGTTATGTTTTTTAAATGAGAGGTACATTTCGACGTATGAAGTGTTAAGTAGCGTTTAAATCCCTCTTATGGATGTTACTTGACCTGTTAAAAAGCTCTCGATCCAGGGGTATCGAGAACCTTTCACCAGAAGCTTAATTGCTTCCTCGTCCCTTGCAGGATTACCCCTTCCCACAAATATGTGAATATTAATAAATATACTGGTTTTAACTGTGTGGATGACAGACAGAAGAGAGAGAGAGAGAGAGAGAGAGAGAGAGAGACGACGCTGAGGTCTCGAATATTCAAACAAATCCGCCGCTGTATAAATGCAGCTTTAATATTATATTGAATTTCATAACCCTTTTTGTGCGTCATAATTTATGACTCACCGACATAGTCACTCACTGACAGCGATGGAGGCTGAGGAGAGCTGCAATTGTTTGTTTTCTCTTTATCTCTGTTTCTCAGTCATAGAAGGGAGGAAAAAATATAACAAGCAGATAGAGACTTAAGGAAATATAAAAATCGGATAGAGCTTCAGGAAAATATCGCAAACACAGAACGTGAGGAAAATATAATACGCACATTGAAGCAAAGAAAAATACAATAAACAAATAAAATTAGAAAAATATGTAAAAAAGACCATCAGAAAGTATAATAAATATATAAAATTATAGGAAAACATAACAAGCGACTTTCGTGTCTTCTTAAGCCTTCCATTAACCCATATTCATTTTAATTCATATAAATATTGAACATCGGCGCAACAGATGCTCACAGCATCAGGGAAAACGCGAATCCATTTAACTGAAACATTTAAAAACAAAAGCCTCTCTCTCTCTTTCTCTCTGTTTAACGGGGAATAAGGGAATTAAAACGTATGAGCTTAGAGTGTGTTGAGGACGTTGTCTGTTACCAAGTTTCCTCTGTCCCCGTTGTGGGGCAATATTTACCCTCGTGAGGTTCTGTGTGTGTGGGTCACAGTTGGTTCGCTGGCCTTGTCTCTGGAAAAAGATGTGTTGCTTGGTTTCATTTGTAGGCTGTTCTGAGTTCGTCTGGCTTCATTTACCTTTTCTCTTCTGCGTTCGCATGGCATCGCAAGCAGGTTATTCCGCGTTATTATGGCTTCCAGAGAAGGACGCTCGGGTTTCTACTGGCTTCGAGAGTAGGCAGCATCGCAAGCAATATGTCCTGTGAATGCAGGCTTCGAAAGCAGGTTGTCCTGGGATCGAATTTCCTAGTGAGTCTGTTATCCTGTACTCAGCGGCGTTAGACAGAGGGTTGCCCTATACTCGCCTTTCTTAATGAGTTTGCGTTGTTTAAGTTCGCTTAATTTTATTCGTACTTTGTAGTGGGTTTGCCTAGCCAAGCATCATGAAGAGTGTCTTCCGAGTTCTTCATAGTTAATTACAGCTTGTAATGAATGCTTTACAAAATAAAATAAAAATCTATTTTTGAAAATGTGACGTAACCCATTACACACACACACACACACACACACACACACACACGGTTTACTCGACCCCTGCAACCACAAATAGGTGAGTACAAATAGGTGAGTACACACACACACACACACACACATATACATACATATATATATATATATATATATATATATATATATATATATATATATATATATATATATATATATATATATATATATATATATATATATATATATATATATATATATATATATATATATATATATATATGTATGTATGTGTGTGTGTGTGTGTGTGTGTGTGTGTGTGTGTGTGTGCGTGTGTGTGTGTGTGTGTGTCGTGCCAAATAAGTAAAACTTGCGATTTTTGGCTTAAATAGTAATGCTTTCCTTGCTGAACAAGGCAAGCGAAAATTTGAGTATGCAATAGTTTCGCAAAAATCATTTTGAACCTAACGAAAAAAAATATATTTCATTGTGTTTGTCATTAAATTATTGTAAACTTATCTAAACTACATTTAGTTTGATTAGGCTAAATTAAATTGCGCTTGTTATAATAAGATTAGGTAAGTTTTCCTAGATTCTTTTGGTACAAAATTATTAATTTGTACATAAACACAAATGAAAACAAATATACCTTTAAACGTATAAGATAAAATTTTTAAAAGGACTTAATTTTAAATGAATTCTTGCTAATTGACCAATTTTACCTATTCGACACGACACACACACACACACACACACACACACACACACACATATATTGTATATAAATATATATATATATATATATATATATATATATATATATATATATATATATATATATATATATATATATATATATATTATATATATATATATATATATATATATATATATATATATATATATATATATATATATATATTTATATATGTATAATGAAAGGGGATAAAGCAGCTGGAACTGATGGGATCATGACAGAAATGTTAAAAGCAGGGGGGATATAGTGTTGGAGTGGTTGGTACTTTTGTTTAATGAATGTATGAAAGAGGGAAGGTACCTAGGGATTGGATTGGAGAGCATGTATAGTCCCTTAATATAAAGTGAAAGGGGGACAAAAGAGATTGTAAAAATTATAGAGGAATAAGTTTACTGAGTATACAGGAAAAGTATATCAGGTAGGGTTATAATTGGAAATTGAATTAGAGGTAAGACAGAATGTAGGATTGCGGATGAGCAGGGAGGCTTCAGAGTGGGTAGGGGATGTGTAGATCAAGTGTTTACATTGAAGCATATATGTGAACAGGTATTTAGATAAAGGTAGGAAGTTTTATTGCATTTATGGATTTAGAAAAGGCATATGATAGAGTGGATAGAGGAGTGTGGCAGATGTTGCAAGTATATGGAATAGGTGGTAAGTTACTAAATGCTGTAAAGAGCTTTTATGAGAATAGTGACGCTCAGGTTAGGTGTGTAGAAGAGAGGGAGAATACTTCCCTGGAAAAAGTAGGTCTTAGACAGGGATGTGTAATGTCACCATGGTTGTTTAATATATTCATAGATGGGGTTGCAAAAGAAGTAAATGCTAGGGTGTTCGGGAGGGAGGGAGGGTGGGATTAAATTATGGGAAATCAAATTCAAAATGGGAGAATTGACACAGTTACTTTTTGCTGATGATACTGTGCTTATGGGAG
>NC_091298.1:12220684-12223184 GCF_038502225.1 Cherax quadricarinatus | reverse complement strand
TAGCCAAATAGTATTTGCTTGACACACAAAGAACGTATCATATTCGAGCACCCCAAAGAGCGTACCCATTCATAATTAAATGACGTAGCCGAACACATTAATGATCGTTACAGAACACATCCAATAATGTATCCAAACGCACCAAAAGAACGTTCGCAAGCGCATCAAAGAAAGTATCCAAACACAGCCCAATAACATCCCCGAAAAGAGCATAAAGAATACAAGCCAAAGAACGCATCAGAACACACCAAAGAACGCACCCGATCACTGCCAAAGAACACAGCTGAACAGAGTTAAGACAAACAAACCTTCCGGGCGAGCTTGCATTGGGTGTATATTAGACATACACTTACATATATTGAACACACACAGAGAGCTATACTGAAGGTATATATGCTCTTGTACTCGGCACGCGCTCAAGCTATTGGACACACATCAGATAACATGGCACAATAAAATATAGTATTCAAAATTGGCTGCGAGGCTTCGCTGGATCTGAGTGTGGAATATTTGTGCCTTAAGTCGCATTAAATGGCTAGAGGATATGAGAGTTCCTTATTCAAACATACATTCAATCATTCATACACGCATTCATGTATTTATTCATACATACATATATACATTCGTACATGCTGGCGTCCATACTTTAACACCTCTTACCCTTGTGAATGCTCTCCTTCGACTCAGAATTCTCCCTCACACACTCGACAAGAAATTGAACCGGTTATTTGTCGTCCTATTTTTTTTTATTTTATTTCCTGTGGGATAGGAATTTCTGGCAATGACTATTTGCACACTGCGCTGTTGCAAATCAACGCGACAAGTGGCTCCTACGCTGCATCGGCCGCAAAGTCCTCACGGTAAAGTTATTCTCCTTCCTCTTCTGTATTCTAATACTCACGCACTGAGCGACAATCTTCCTCGCTCGTCGCTTTATTAAACATGGAACTTTTGATGGCAGCCTCGACAACAGAAAGCGAGAGTCGCATCCCCAGAGAAGCGATCAGCGTGTCTTAGTGGTTGCAGCATCACATCCCCAGAGAAGTGATCAGCGTGTCTTAGCGATCCAGCGTCAGGGAACAGGTCCGATGTCTAGTGCAACTTCACAGTCAGGAAGAGAAAGCCCGAATTTATCTCTCTAGTTGTCAGTCGGTTTAATATCACAGACAGTGGCTTAACGTGTTATGATTCAGCTTGCAGGGCATAAAAGGGTTTGGCAAGAGAGTGTGGATCTCTTTGGTCTGTAAGGTCTAGCTTCCCGTAGTGTGCCACCCACGATATGAACCTTATATAGAGCTGACTGATAATGCAGCAATATTCCCACTTGATCAAAGTCTGCAAAGTTGATCCACTAAGTAATTGCTTTAAACATGCATGTTATTAATCAGTTTGGCAGCATGTCAAAGGTCACCGCTCTCCGAAATTATGCCCTGGAAATCTTAGAGAAACAAGGATGTCCCATCAATATAGCTCAAAAGAGGCAGTAATGTGCAGCTGTGGTGAGAGGTTCTGGTAGCATGTGTTTGTCTGGCTTCTCTAGGGCAGGAGTCATTCTAGCGTGTGTGTTCTCTTGATCAGCTTGGGCAGGAAGGCCTGCTAGCATGTATTTTGTCTTGCTAGCTTATGTAAAAGGCCTGCTAACATGGGTCTTGCTCCTCTGGGCCAGGAGGCCGGCTAGCATGTATCTGTGCCGAAGAACACACTCACATTAACATACGCGGCTTGTCGCAGATGTACCTCTCCTGTTCCCACTCTTACTTCATGACTTGTGCTAGAGGACAGTACCTTCATGCGCCACCACTACACACTTCAACGTATTCTCTCCTTCACTCCACCACTTCAACCCTCTTTCGCACATTCGCTATAACCACCTCCACTACACTCTTTAACACCCTCCCTTGCTCCACCACTACAATATCTTCAACCTCTGTTCCCTTACTCCACCACTACCACTCTCTTCTTCAATCTTACACTACCACACTAGACCCTTTAATACCCTCACTCCACTACCACCCACTGCACTCTCTCACTCTACCCCTTGCTCTACTACAGCCGCCTCCACTGCACTCTTCAACACCCTAACTAAACCACCACACTCTTCACCATACTCCCTCCCTCCCTCACTCAACCATTACTCCTTCCACAACTCTCCTAACCACAAAATACTGGCCATCATTTCTCAGAGGGTTCAGAAATAATGATGATAATAATAATAATAATAATAATAATAATAATAATAATAATAATAATAATAATAATAATAATAATAATAATAATAATAATAATAATAATAATAATAATAATAATAATAATAATAATAATAATAATAATAACAATAATAATAAGCAACATATATTTACTCACGTAGTGAGGTTGATTATATAATTGAGGTGAAATCAAAATTGTTTTGCCAAGCAGTATATGTGGAATAAAGATACGATATGCAAATATCAGAAATTTTATGCTCTCATGAAATTTCTTCTATAATAAATATTTTGTT
>NC_091298.1:12210684-12213184 GCF_038502225.1 Cherax quadricarinatus | reverse complement strand
AGAGAGAGAAAGAGAGAGAGAGAGAGAGAGAGAGAGAGAGAGAGAGAGAGAGAGAGAGAGAGAGAGAGAGAGAGAGAGAGAGAGAGAGAGAGAGAGAGAGAGAGAGAGAGAGAGAGAGAGAGAGAGAGAGAGCAAACACTACAGAAGCACATCATATGAACAAGCCAACGTATCCCACGAGAGAAAGAAAAACAACAAAATCAAGCCTACCTCGTCTGTGTCCAGCTACGTCCAGCAATCGCTGATGAAGGAGTAAAAAAAACAATGACATTTCCCACTCAACCAAACCTGGAACCTGTGTCGCTCGCCTAACCTCATTCCTCATATGCTAAAAATGTTCTCCCTCTCCTGGCTTTTAAAGAGAAACAGACAAACCCGAGTCCCGCCTTTCCGCCTTTTCCATCAATTCCGCTCAACAATTTGTGTCTGCTCTTGCTGATATGAACCCGCGTGTGTTTGCGGAAATTATTCAGCTATTAATACTTGACCTAGAAGTAGTAATTTGTGAGAGTTTTCGTGTAGCTACAGGCGTTTATTTTAATTGAAAGTATTACAAGTGTGACCAGGAACTTTAAAGGTGGTTTGAGAGCCGAACACGAGTGCTGAAGGCGATTGATAGTGAGTAAAAGAGGATTGGGAGAGGAGGGGAAGAGGGAGGTGGCATTACATATGAAAATGACTCGAGTTGGTGGATTAAAAAATACTAGACTAGAGGTGCCTGTGAAGCAAAATTAACGACTATGAGGAAGGATTTATAAACTTGAAAATTGGGCGTGAACGTGGATCAGGAGGGTGATATTTTTATTGTTTGCATGAAGCGTTAAACCCGCGTAGGCCATTAAGCGCCAGGAGAATGTCAAGGCTCGATCCTCCTTCCGCTAATCGCAGCAATACTGAAACCAGCTTGATAACAAACACAAGGCATTCAGACAAAGGCTCCCTCTTGTTCTGGCGTTTTTGGAGATGCCGTGATCATCAAAGTCGACGGCCGTAAAAATTCAAGTCGTCGCTTGTTCTCATGCCCAACAATAAGAAACGTTGTCCTCTCCACCAGCACCATCGTGGGCGTCGTGGTGGGTGCCTAAGAGCGCATCGCCGTCCAGGAGCGGAGGATAGAGGCGGCGGCCGCCAGACATCAAGACAAGACTCCAAACAGCCGGACCGGACTGCCCGACCGACCGACCAGCCCGGCGGATCAAACATTATACATAATACACAGTGACTCGGCCCACATAGTGCATGATACATGGGAAGTCATCACACATGGGCATGGCGCAAGTTAATTCATCAACAAATGAGGCCTAACATCGGTAATTCATGACACATGAGCCAAGTGACATGTAAATTCATCACATATGAACCATGTGAAATGCTAATTCATCACATTCGAGCATAGGACAAGTTACTGCATCACACATCAAGTATAATTCTTGGCAATTCATCACATGTGCAATATTTTTAACTCAATACCTTCCATCTGTGTTGAATTGTTATATAA
The DNA here is from genome assembly GCF_038502225.1 of Cherax quadricarinatus. Lineage (NCBI taxonomy): Eukaryota > Metazoa > Arthropoda > Malacostraca > Decapoda > Parastacidae > Cherax > Cherax quadricarinatus. Next base: position 12,211,686 of record NC_091298.1, on the reverse strand, counting down.
CGTACATAAATCACAATGCATGATATTGCTTAAAAAGTATCCAGGATACACAGTACAATACAAATAATAATTCGTAATATATTTATAACACATGATGTAGAATGCATGTCGTATAAATCCTGTTAGTTAATAATTATACATAGCAAAATCTAATAATGATTACTAGAAATATATAATAAAAAAATATAGTAAAGTGAATAGTGTGTGTGTGTGTGTGTGTGTGTGTGTGTGTGTGTGTGTGTGTGTGTGTGTGTGTGTGTGTGTGTGTGTGTGTGTGTGTGTGTGTGTGTGTGTGTGTGTATCCGTCTCAGCATGCTTGGCCAAAGAGAGAAACTCGGGTGAGGCTTTAAACGAAATATAACAACTTTAACTGGAGAAACACAGCGACTTTAAATCCCCAATAAACTGCTATATTCCGCCGCTCTCTCATGCCACAAAAAGAAGGAACTCAAAGTTGTCTCTACTCGCCGGTTATTATTTATTATTCTGTTACCTATCATTCTGTTACCTTTCGTTAGAGACGGTATTTAATTAGAGATAAATTTGATTGAGAATTTTTGAGGAGACATAAATTCGTTTGAAATTTTATTTTTACAACTTTGGAGATAATTTTGAGTTTAAAGTTTTGAATTTGAATTTGAAGTTTTGTCGAAAGTCTACTGGAAATGTTTTAAATTTTACTCATTATATTAAAAATCTTTTGACGTGGCAATAAATTTCACTGAATTTTTTTGAAAATTTTAGAGATGGTATTAATATTTATTACTTTTTAAATGCCTTACAGATGGTATTAAATTCTGAAATTGTACCGAAATTCATTAAAAATAGTATTAATTTATATTGAAATTCTAATGAAAGTCTTTAAAAACTGAATTAAATTCTGCAGAAATTGATAATTTTAAAAATTGACATTATATTCTACTAAAATTTAGTTGAAAGTCTTTAGAGACTCGTGGGTCGATTGGCTGGTTAATTCTGTTTAAAACCTGCCGACTCAAAGGA
>NC_091298.1:12183184-12203184 GCF_038502225.1 Cherax quadricarinatus | reverse complement strand
TTATTATCATTAATATTATTATTTTTAACTATAAGGATCATACAACTGCGCCTGGATAATGAGAATCAATCAGGTTTGATCAAGTTACTTGACTCAAGAGGTCTTCGCCGGCACCAGAGCACCTCATCACTCTCCCCTCCTCATGAAGGGCTATAACCTCACAGGAACGAGGTGTAGCTCTCTCTCACTGAACGAATTTACCTCCATGTTGTTATTTCCGCCCCAGACACACACCTCAGGTGTCAAACTCACATTTCCCCGCTGTGCAAAATAGTGAGAAATGACCAATTACAGCAGCTTAACCGCAGGGAATAAAATAAAAGTAGCGAGACCAACACTACTCTGGCCGTCACAGTACCTGACCTATATTAAGACAAAAGAACTATGGGGTTTCTAGAAACCCCTTTTCAAAATATTTTTTTTTCAGGAGGCTTCTCATGTGTCTCATTGAAGAAGCTAATGAGAGATGTAGATTTTTTCTTCTAATTTATCTCACTGGTTTGACTGGGGGTTTAACTTTGTATGTGAGGGAGGTGGGGGGATTGAGAGAGTTTAGAGAGGAAGTGTAGAGAGAGACGGCAAAGGGGAGGAGGGAAGAGGCAGAGGTGGAGAGAGAGTCTGAAGATGGAGGTGGGGGATAGAGAGAAAGGATAGGCAAATGTGGAAATTAAGAGAGAGAGGAGGCAGATGTGAAGAGAGACCCTGAAGGTAGACTGGGGAGAAAGAGAGAGAGAGTAGCGAGAGAGAGAAAGAGAGAGAGAGAGAGAGAGAGATACATCAGAGCTTTATCAGCTTTTCGAAACAGATGGCAGGTAACATTTGCACCTGAAAAAACACAAATGATGATGGTCTCTAGGCACCGTGATGGTAATGCCAAAGCAGTAGTAAGTATGGACGGGAGAGTGTTGGTACCTGGGGAAGAAGTTGATATCCCTGGGGCGAAATTTGACTCCAAACTGACCATGAGAACCACGTTGTAAATCTTGCAAACAAAGCAGCTTACAGCACTTCGACGTATCTAGCATCTGCTTGACAGTAGGGGTTGCAAGATTCTGTATGAAGCAAGTACGCTCCCACCTTGAGTATGCTCCACTTTCTTGATTTGCCTGCATCCTCTGCATCCTCTCATCTGCGACTGCTTGACAGAGTAGAGAACAGTGCAAGACGTTTCATCTCTCACCTGGACCCATCCTGGATAGATCTATCATTTCAGCAGAGCCTTCAATACAGGAGGGATGTGGTTGGCCTTACTGTTATGTACATTGTCATAATACCAAACTTGGCTCCACTTCGAGGACAGCGAGAAGCAAGCTTCTATACCACAAGACGGGCAGAAAGCAGCAACTTCACTCTGGTTGTATCCTTCTCCAGAACATCACTTCATCTGAAATCATTTTTGCCCAGGATGACTTGAGTCTATAACACATTCGTACAGCATTATGAGGTCAAGGCGATAACGTCAGTTGATCAAATAAAAATGCTGGCTCACAGATGGCTCCAACTTCATCCTGTTTCCTACATGTATGTTTCACAACAATAAAAATGCTGCTCTAAGCTACATCAATCACCAGCTGAGAGCTATATCAGCTTGGGGAAATAGATGGCAAGTAACATTTGCACCTGAGAAAACGAAAATGATGATCGTCTCTAGGCACCATGATGGTAATCCTGGTGCAGTAGTAAGGATGAATGGGAGGGTGTTGGCACCTGGAGAAGAAGTTGATATCCTTGGGGTGAAATTTGACTCCAAACTAACCATGAAGAACTATGTTGTAAATCTTGCAAACAAGGCAGCCAGGAAGCTTACAGCACTTCGCCGTATCTCGCATCTGCCTTGACAGTAGGGGTTGCAAGATCCTGTACAGAGGCTGCAAGTACGCTCACACCTTGAGTATGCTCCACTTTCTTGGTTTGCCTGCCCCCCTCTCATCTGCGACTGCTTGACAGAGTAGAGAACAGAGCAAGACGTCTCATCTCTCGCCTGGACCCATCCTGGATAGATCTGTCATTTCAGCAGAGCCTTCAACATAGGAGGGATGTGGGTGGCCTTACTGTTATGTACAAGGCCAATATTGTCAAAATACCACACTTGGATCCACTTCGAGGACAGCGTGAAACAAGCTTTTATGCCACATGACGGGCAGAAAGCAGCAACTTCACTCTGGCTGTACCCTTCTCCAGAACATCACCCCTCCATCTGAGATCATATATACCCAGGATGACTCGAGTGTGGAACACATTCGTACAGGATAATGATGTCAACGAGATAAAGTCAGTTGATCAAATGAAAATGCTGGCCCACAGATGGTTCCAACTTCATCCTGTTCCCTACTTGTACGTCTCTTAACAATAAAAATAAGCTCAAATGAGCTGATGTAGGTAACAGCTTCTTAGCTTGCCAATAAAGTTAGAAATCTTAACCTGTAAATGCTTGTCAATAAATCTAGGGATTCTTAACCTTGTCACACCCTGTGTAGGAGGGAGGGAGAGAGAGAGAGAGAGAGAGAGAGAGAGAGAGAGAGAGAGACGGGGGAGGGAGACAGACAGACAGACAGACAGACAGAAAGACAGAAAGAGAGAGGGAAAGAGAAAAAGAGAGAGAGAGAGAGAGAGAGAGACAGAGAGAGAGAGAGAGAGAGAGAGAGAGAGAGAGAGAGAGAGAGAGAGAGAGAGAGAGAGAGAGAGAGAGTGAGAGAGAGAGAGAGAGAGAGAGAGAGAGAGAGAGAGAGAGAGAGAGAGAGAGAGAAGTGGTGTGAACGGCAAGATGCTAAGACAGGTCTCGCATTGAACTGAACAGTCGAAATTAACATCCTCTGAGATATAGTCTATTGGTGGCTGTAGACAGACTGCCACCAAGCAGACTTCAGGGAAGTTGCTGCAGAATGTTCTGAAGATACATTTAAAAAAAGAAGACTGAAACGGATCAAAGTTGGAGTTTCTAGTTTGAGATGAAATTGACCATGCTTACTGAACAACTACTTAGTCTTTTTCCTATATTAACCCTCATAACCTTACACACTTATGAACTGTCCCTTGGATGGTCAACGTTCAGTTTGTGGTCGTGTAGCATGCATGTTTCTGTTTAAGATCGTGTCTTTTTAATGCTTATGAAATAAATGCAAGTCTCTGGTTAGAGACATTCGTCAGAGCTGCTATGTATTTAATATTTCAAGCATCAGTTTTCAAACCATTCTTTAAATTTACGGTCTAATATCTTATTAAGTTTTGCATACGATGGCTCTGAACCAATTGTTTTCGCAGTTCCTGTAAATTACTGTTGGCGGAGTCTGAGAGATGAGCAAGTTTAAGGACAATTTCATAACGTGGATTACTTGCTCTGAACTGAAAGCAACAAGGGATGACACCTGAGGATTCAAGCACCTTGGAATCAGAAAATAATGAGATGATCTATGAACAACCTAAAATGAAGTAAACTAACAAACTTCGGGCGGCGTCTCTGTTTACTTTAGTTCCTGCTATTAAGGTCAGCAAACACCATAGAAAACGGCAGTCGCAACCAATTACGTAGAATTATCTCCTCGTAATGCGTTAAACATTTTAACGAAGTTTGATGAGACGTAAAGCTACACCATTGAGGAAACTCCTCCTTCACCTTATTCTCCCGTTCACCATCACACATCAGCACCAAGAACCTAAGATACCGGATAAAATATCACAATTCAGAAATTTCCAGAGCCCATTACGTTTACTCTTGGAGTATGAACTTACCCTCCCGTCTCTCGCCCCACCCCTAAGCCTATGTTACCCTCCCAAACCCATACATCTACCCCAGTGGTTCCCCCATCACTACCTTAGTCACCATCACCACCTCTTCCCCCACCACACCCCTCTTCCTCTTCCCTATCCCACCCTACTTCCCCACCCTCCCAGTGGACCACTTTTTGTTCTTGGGGCTACAATACCCAATGAGGGCCGTGTACTCTCGCGTAGCCCTATACCTGAGGAGGGGCGGGAGGGAGGGAGGGGCATCTGAGAGAGCCTCCCAGGCACGAAGGAGGGGGAAGTAGGTGGGGGATACAGAAGGAGGGGCAAGAGAGAGAAAGAGATGGCAGGAAGGTGCAGTTTCTATAGTTCTTCACCTATAGAACGGCTAACATCTTATTTTGATTGAAGAATGAGCAGAGACTAAAGAACAAGGCGGCAGTGATACTTATCTTTGTCCTATGTGATGACTAAGACTAGAATTACATACTGGTACCTTGTTACTAACGCTCTTACGACAAACTAGGATGCTACTAGGTTACACTTAGACATAAAAGCTTAAGATGGCAAAGAAATCTCGTTGAATTCTCCGTGTCTAATAAAATACGAATTAATTTCTTACGGAGGAAGCTCGGTGAAGTAATTCTGGATGCATTAGTCCTAGCTCTTTCTCGTATGGAATGGAGGGAGGCAGGGAGGGAGGGTCGGCCATCTTGGGGTAAGATAGAGCAAGGGTAAGCTATGGGTGGCGCGGGAAGGCAAGGATTGGGCGATGCAGATTTTGAAAAGGATAGGTGATGCAGGATGGGAAGGATTGAACGATGCAGGGTTACAAGGGATGCGTAGCGCAGGATGGGGAGGATTGGGAGATGCAGGATGCTATTAGATGCGTGTCCTGAGAATGGAATGATGTAGCGATGCAAGAGGTAAACGGATAGGTGGCGCGGAATGGGAAGGATTAGGTATGTGAAAGGATGGGAGTTCGTGTGATGTAATGGGATGCAAATAGACGTATGGGTGAGTTGCTTGTGCCAAAACTTTACATGTAAGCAAGGAAGCCAAAAAACAGCATTATTGAATGCTCATCTCGTTCTTGCTTAAAAGAAGAGGCTACTAAAACACACCTTTGTGTGTTAGTGTGACTTATAAATGGTCCAAGTCGGACCGAAAAGTCGTCGTAAGCTCCTCTCTCCTATGTGCGGGTTATTTGTGCATTGTTCCACTCACTGTATTGTGCCTTTTTGGTCTTTTCATAGGCTGCTAAACTTGATACGAAACACAAATTCGATACTGAAAACAAGTTCGCTTTCATCTGAAATAAATATCACTCTGATGAATAAGACACATGTGCAACACCTGGGTGTCTTTTTCTGCCGAAACGTTTCGCCAGCACAGCAAGCCTCATCATGTGCAAGAAATGTATACAATACCGACAAGATAAAAGTTAAGACACATGTGCAACATCTGGTTATCTTTATTGTAGACGTTTCGCCATCCAGTGGCTTTATCAATACAAATTCTAGGACATAAATAGAAGACAGTAGAACTATCTACAAAAGATGAGGCAATCAGTCCCTCAGCCTTGGAGTTGGTGTTGAGAGCACCGTAGTTGTAGTGATTCTGGAGCAAAGGCAAGAAGACTGGCCTTTATATAGGGGTCAGTGGATAGGGACGTGTAGCAGACGAGGGCATAGTCACGAGGGTATAGACACTACAACATCATGGAATCTTGGTTCAGAGGACATCTACAAGACCTTCTTAACGGCTACTACAACTAACCCATCCCTTTGGGTAGGACCTACTTCCACTGGGGAATCCCGCCTACCAGTGACTATGCCTTCGTCTGCTACACGTCCCTATCCACTGACGCCTATATAAACGCCAGTCTCCTTCCCTTTGCTCCAGAATCTCCACAACCACGGTGACCTCAACACCAACTCCAAGGCTGAGGGACCGATTACCTCATCTTTTGTAGATAATTCTACTGTCTTCTATTTATGTCCTCGAATCTGTATTGATAAAGCCACTGGATGGCGAAACGTCTACAATAAAGATAACCAGATGTTGCACATGTGTCTTAACTTTCATCAAGCCTCATCATCGAAAACAGACGAATGAATCACTGGAGAGAGTAAGAACAATACTGAGGTGATCAATCCCTCGCCCTTGATATGAAGTGGTCAGTCAGTCATCCTTGATACGAGTTAGTCAGTCCCTCATCCTTGATGTAAGGTGATCAGTTCCTCATCCTCGATATGAGGTGTTCAGTCCCTCATCCTTAACATGAAGTGGTCAGTCCCTCACATCTCTCTTGGACTGCCTGTACGACACATTTCAAATAGATGATTATGTTAATTAACCTTACCAGGCGATGAGTCTAAACTTAGAAAAGTCACAGGTAGGTCTCACTATTAAGCAAACAGCCCAGTCCGGAACTTAAACACAGTGCGTGAGGATACCAAAGGCGTGCGTGGAGACACGAACAGCTTGCATGGGGATACCAACTTTATTTTTGTGGGTGTACCAACTGCATGTGTATGGGGATACCGACAGTGCGCGTAGGGCCACTGAAAACGTTTATTTAACTATAAATAACCACATTGAAAAAAAACGTCCGCGATACATTTGAAAATGAGGTACGGAGAAAAAATAGAGAATGTTGAATTCTGAACGTGTATCCCTCTGTGAGTGAAAATGGACGGTTTCCAAAGACATCGATTCAGTAGATAACAACTACGTACGAAAGGATAGCATATCGAGGATCGAGCTTCAACCACCTCTTGCGGTGAAGGGATAATCCCATACGGGATTAGCCCTTCACGTGAAAGTAATAACAAAGGTCACTTGGTCAGTGATCAGTCATTCCTTGAATGAGTCGAATTAGGAACATCTTCAGCAATTTACTGATATCTCTACAATGTAGAATAAAATGTCGAATATCTCTGACCACAAATTATGCTAAATCTATACTGTGTGTATGTGTGTGGGTGTATGTGTGTGTGTATGTGTACTCACCTAATTGTACTCGCCTAATTGTGGTTGCATTGGTCGAGACTCAGCTCCTGGCCCCGACTCTTCACTGGGTGCTACTAGGTCCTCTCTCTCCCTGCTCCATGAGCTTTATCATACCTCATCTTAAAGCTACGTATGGTTCTTGCCTCCACTACCTCACTTGCTAGGTGATTCAACTTCCTGACTACTCTGTGACTGAAGAAATATTTCCTAACATCCCTTTGACTCATCTGGGTCTTCAACTTTCAATTGTGACCCCTTTTTTCTGTGTCCTCTCTCTGGAACATCTTGCCTCTGTCCACCTTGTCTATTCCACACAGTATTTTGTATGTTGTTATCATGTCTCTCCTAACCCTCCTGTCCTCCAGTGTCGTCAGGCAGATTTCCCTTAACCTTTGGACATTCTCTAATTTCTTGACGTGCTTGACCAGGTGTGGGTTCCAAATTGGTGCTACATACTCCAATATGGGCCTAACGTACACAGTGTACAGTGTCTTGAACGATTCCTTACTAAAGTATCGGAAGGTTATTCTCACGTTTGCCAGGCGCCCATATGCTGCAGCAGTTATCTGGTTGATGTGCGCCTCAGGAGACGTGCTTGGTGTTATGGTCAGCCTAAGGTCTTTCTCCTTGAATGAGGTTTGCAGTCTTTGTCCACCTAGCCTATACCCTTTCTGCGGCCTTCTTTGCCCTTCCCCAATTTTCATGACTGCATTCGGCGGAGTTGAATTCGAGAAGCCAGTTGCTGTCCAGCTTGTCCAGGTCTCTTTGTAGTCCTGCCTGATCCTCATCTGATTTAAATTTTCTCATTAACTTCACATCATCTGCGAACAGGGACACTTCAGTGTGTGTGTGTGTGTGTGTGTGTGTGTGTGTGTGTGTGTGTGTGTGTGTGTGTGTGTGTGTGTATGCGTGTGTGTGTGTGTGTGTGTGTACTCACCTAGTTGTACTCACCTAGTTGAGGTTGCAGGGGTCGAGTCCAAGCTCCTGGCCCCGCCTCTTCACTGGTCGCTACTAGGTCACTCTCCCTGAACCATGAGCTTTATCGTACCTCTGCTTAAAGCTATGTATGGATCCTGCCTCCACTACATCGCTTCCCAAACTATTCCACTTCCTGACTACTCTGTGGCTGAAGAAATACTTCCTAACATCCCTGTGATTCATCTGTGTCTTCAACTTCCAACTGTGTCCCCTTGTTGCTGTGTCCCATCTCTGAAACATCCTGTCTTTGTCCACCTTGTTAATTCCTCTCAGTATTTTGTATGTCGTTATCAAGTCCCCCCTATCTCTCCTGTCTTCCAGTGTCGTCAGGTTTATTTCCCTTAACCTCTCCTCGTAGGACATACCTCTTAGCTCTGGAACTAGTCTTGTTGCAAACCTTTGCACTTTCTCTAGTTTCTTTACGTGCTTGGCTAGGTGTGGGTTCCAAACTGGTGCCGCATACTCCAATATGGGCCTAACGTACACAGTGTACAGGGTCCTGACGATTCCTTATTAAGGTGTCGGAATGCTGTTCTGAAGTTTGCTAGGCGCCCATATGCTGCAGCAGTTATTTGGTTGATGTGCGCTTCAGAAGATGTGCCTGGTGTTATACTCACCCCAAGATCTTTTTCCTTGAGTGAGGTTTGTGTGTGTGTATGTTAGTTACCATTTGGTCCTAGGCACATGTCGATTAGACACTAGGCCTGTTGTATGTGCATGCGTGTGTGTGTGTGTGTGTGTGTGTGTGTGTGTGTGTGTGTGTGTGTGTATGTGTGTGTGTGTGTGTGTGTGTCTGTGTATGTGTGTGTGTGTGTGTGTGTGTGTGTGTGTGTGTGTACTCACCTATTTGTGGTTGCAGGGGTCGAGTCCTAGCTCCTGGCCCCGCCTCTTCACCTGTCAGCATAGTTGCTGATCCCTGTATTCCCTGTATTATATAGCATAGCATATTAGTATCATCCATGTGCTTTAGACACGAGACCCCTCGTAGGCCTGTGGCTTTGTGTGACGTCATGGGGATACACATGGGCAGTGATCCCCCTGTCCCGTTCTCAGTCGGCGGCAGTCCTTACAGGCGTGAACAGGCTTGGCACTGGGCCCCATCTCTCATCTCAGTCTGACAATACATTTACCATCCTACAAGTTTGTCTACTTTCTACCTACGATATCTCCATTCAAGAACCCTTACGACAAATGGTGACAGCGGTGAGCCTGTAATTCTGACGATTACAGCGATTTCTGGAGATAAAATTGTCGACCAGCAAGACGGCCATTTCGTGTGACCAGTAGGCCTACCGGCTACCGAGGTTCACCCCATCCAGCTACCTCAAGCCAGCTACTCTACCAGCTTCTACATTATTCACTGGTCAGTCTCTTTGTATTAGTGTTAACTGCTTTTTGCATTACTCCCGAGGGGTTGACCCGAGTTTGCAAAATAAGCCAGCTTCCAGTCTGTGGTGGGGGAGTCAGAACACCCGAGCCCAGTCCAGCCTAGCCTACTCCATCTAATTATTTTGCCTGCCAAGCCAGCTTCCACCCCTGCTGTGCTCCTCGTGTGAAGTTATCAAGCTATTCTGTGTGAAGGGTTAAGATAAGCCAGCTAGCAACTAACCCAGGTGTCTTACCCCAGTACTCGAGCAAGCCACATGAGTAGCCTTCATCGCTTGTGATTCAAGTTCCAAGCATTCTGAGTGCTCCTTGTCATCCTTGTGGTGTTGTAGTATTTCGTGAGTTTCTTCTAAGCCAGCCGGCTTAGAATTATCTTCGCGGCAGTGTGGGTTTTCTCAGTGAGGCTTACGACGTTCAACCCATAAGCCCAGCCACTCACGATCACGTGTGTCGCACCATTGCCGGTCTCAGACGCCTCGCTCAGCCATTACCCACAAACCCAACTACAGTCGGCCATTACAACTCACCTACCTCATCAGTGTTTTGGTGCACTGCTAAGGGTTGTAGCACCATATTTTAAGGACCACATAGGGGGTCAAGAGCTAGAGTGTGTTCGCGCCATCTTTATAAAGCCTCCTGTGTGTTGTCTCTCGCCGATTTAAGCGCAATTCTACGATCATCTGTGCAGAGGACAGCAGCAAGACGATATAAACAATCCATCAGTCTCATTCTTCAAGTTGTTACAGCTATAATATTTTTTTTTTTAGAGACATTTGCGAGTGTTGAGACATTTCTTTTGTGTTCCCAGTGAATTTTTCTCTTAGTGACATTCAGTGACTCTTGATCAGACTCAGTGTTTATCATGTACTGATTGCATTCATTTCTTTTAATCTCCTTAATTCAGTGTTCATTTTCGTGCATTATTTTATATCTGTTGTGTTGTGTATCTTTTTATACACTTGAAGTAAGTACTTAGTGTTTCCTTTGTTGTGTGTGCAACATATGAGCAGTATAGAACTTGTGTTTAAACTTCAGAATTCCAGTGAATTAACTCAGTAAATTTTTCACCTCATATTCTGCATCACAACTCAGTGTTGTCTGTTATTTTTTTTCTTCCCAGCATTTGTGTAATTTTATTTTTGTTCCCTGTGTGTTGAACATTCTTGTGTTCATATTCCTTTATTCAGCCAGTGTTTAATTTGTCTTATTTCCACAGACAATAGTGCCATTTTTTAAGTCACAGCAAGAGCTCACATTTACAAAATTTTTCACACATCAAGTTTCATTGCAAGAAAATTCTAGTACTGTGTTTATGTTGATTTGTGTCCTGCATCTCTGTAAGTGTTGTATTCCTTTTTGTTGTGTGTTTTTTTTGCACCTATTATTTTTTTCATGTTTATTGAACAAATTCACTCTTAGTGCAATTTTTTTAAGTTCTCCTTTTAAAGTAAATTGTTCTTTTGCTTGTTGTTTAAGTGCAGTTAAGAGTTAAAGTGTTCATTCCTTGATATATTTCTTTTCTTGTGTGTTATAATTTTTATTATTGCACATTGACTCATTTTGCAATAATTCTTGTGCAAATATTGTGTTGCTATCAAAGTTTTTCTTGCAGAAAATTTTATGCAGTGTTGTGCAATACAGTTTATTACAGTGCAGTTTCTTATGCTCTGTTCTGTGCATAGTATTTTATTCTGTCTGTCATTTTAATTTTTATTTCAGTGAATTGTGTGTTTGTTTTAATTTTTGCACAAGTTTATTGAGTCAATTTTATTATTTTATTGTGTATTTTCCTTGTTGCATTGAAAGTAAAGACAACTCACTGTGCCATTTATTCAATTTAAAGTAAAAGTTGAGCATATTAGATTTGAGCAAAGTACAAGTTCTCTTGATTTTCAGTGTTTGTTAAGTTGCATATTATTCTTGTGTGAGTTCTTTGCTTACTGTGTAACTTGTCAATTTTTAATTACTTATGCAGAATAGTTAAGCATTTTTTTCCATTTAAGCTTACTGTGTCATTCTCTCTATTTTTTTCTTGACTTATGCCCTTCAGTATTTTCACTGAGAAGATGTCCCAGTCACTTTTGAACGTTCACTTAGTGTATCATTCCAGTCAAAGTCAATATGAATCAGTCCACAGTACCAACATTCCCTTACTGACTGAAAGACAATACCTAGCCCTTGAGCAATGTGTTTGTTCTCACAGCTTGTATCTGAGATTTGTTAAAGTGCTGCGAAATGTGAAGTTCAGATTAAGTTCCTATAGATCCGTGAATTACTTATTAACGTAGCCGAGCGGTCAGGCACTAGTAATTCTGTCATTCCCGTCTGTGTTCCACCTATACCTTCAGACTTGCAGGATAGTGTTCCGTTGCCTCAAGTGTCCGGGGACACTCAGACTGCCTTGAGTGCACAGCCTATCCCTGCAATGACTGCTAGTTCGAGTAGTAGTTTCTCCACAGGGGATGCCTTGTCAGAAAACGATTACTTGCAACTAGTAATGCCATCTCTTGTTGATGTGACATGCTGTCTGCAGAAAGACGTCTCTGTTACAGCTAGTGCTCTCACTAGAGTGTCTGTTGTTGTTCCTAATGTTTCAGATGGTGATCCCATCCTAGTTGACAGTAATCAGTGCATTGTAAGAAGTTATTTCTCGAATAACTTTCACATGTTAACGTTGTAAGTGTAGTTTCTTTATAGCTGATACCTCTTGTCACTGTGTGCGACTCAGATTGAATATCAGCATTGTTCACCGTGTTCATTTCTTTTCTCCTGTGCTTGCAGTTGAGATAGTAGATTCGTTCTCCCTTGCTCATATTGCGTGTTATAGCGTTAATTTTTTTCAACCGGGGGGAGTCATCCACTCCACCGAGTTTGTTCTTTCCTCCAGTAAGGAAGAACTGTCACCTTTATTCCAGAACAAACAGCCTACTGGAAGGTTGGCCAGATGGACCTTGACTATCCAGGAGTTCGGTCCCACTTTTGAACATTTACCTGGCAAGTCAAATGTAGTCGCAGATGCTTTATCGCGACACGTTAGTGTAGTTACTGCAGATCCTCCATTTACTGTCGAGGTTGTCAAAAAATGCCCAAAGAATAGATCCCTTGTGTCTGGTGTGATTCGATTCCTTCTCCAGGAAGATCCCATTCTTACTGTGAAGCCACCAGTACCCATTAGTGACTTTTGAGCCAAGAATTACTGTATTGAATAGTCGAGTTGAGTACTCCTAGCAGACGAATTAGTAATTCCACAGTCACTAGTGATTGTAGCTGTATCTTTTGTAGATATTCCTTCAGATCTCTCTCAGTCAAGGCATGTGTTAGCCATTGCAGAGGAATTCGATCCTCCCAGAGATGATAACCATTCTGCATACGTAAACCTTACCCTCGCAGAATTGGGTTTAAGTGTACAGTCTGTATAATTAGATGTCCGAGATGAATGAATTTGTCAACTGTGTGTTTTATTATTAGCTGATCAGTTTGTCAGAAATTTTCGTGTTCACGTTCCCTCCGTATTCTGAGAGTTAACAGTCTAGATTTGTGTGCACCGAATCTGCCTTTCTGTTAAACACTTCTTTGTATATAATTATTCTTCCTCAGAATCCGTAGAGTGCATGAATACAGATCGATCGATCAATTCCATCCATATTGTATAATGATTTGTTCTTATAGTTTGTAATGATTACGTTAACACCCATTACGTCAAAATCATGTTGTACCATCCATTAGTTCTAAGTTATACATAAATTTGTTATTGTATAGAATCAGCCCAGATCCGCCTGCCTGTTCAGCCTATAGTATAGTAGTGTATGTCGGGACGACATACGTAACATGACCGAGCTGTCAGCATAGTTGCTGATCCCTGTATTCCCAGTATTATATAGCATAGCATATTAGTATCATCCATGTGCTTTAGACACGAGACCCCTCGTAGGCCTGTGGCTTTGTGTGACGTCATGGGCATACACATGGGCAGTGATCCCTTTGTCCCGCTCTCACTCGGCGGCAGACCTACAAGACGTGAACAGGCTTGGCACCGGGCTCCATCTCCCATCTCAGTCTGACAATATATCTACCATCCTACAAGTGTGTCTACTTTCAACCTGTGATATCTCCATTCAAGAACCCTTACGATATGTATGTATGTATGTATGTATGTATGTATGTATGTATGTATGTATGTATGTATGTATGTATGTATGTATGTATGCATGTATGCATGTGTGTATGTATGTATGTATGTATGTATGTATGTATGTATGTATGTATGTATGTATGTATGTATGTATGTATGTATGTATGTATGTATATATGTATGTATGTATGTATGTATGTATATATGTATGTATGTATGTGTAACTATGTATATGTATGTATGTATGTACGTACTTACATACGAACGTACGTACGTATGTATGTATGTATGTATGTATGTATGTATGTATGTATGTATGTATGTATGTATGTATGTATGTATTCATGTATGTGTGCATGTATGTGTGAATGTATGTATGTATGTATGTAGGTATGTATGTATGTGTGTATGTATGTATGTATGTATGTATGTATGTATGTATGTATGTATGTATGTTGGTTAGACCTCATTTAGATTATGCCGCACAGTTTTGGTCACCGTATTATAAAATGGATATAAATGCTCTGGAAAACATACAAAGGAGGTTGACAAAGTTGATCCCATGTATCAGAAATCTTAGCTATGAGGATAGACTGAGGTCCTTGAATCTGCACTCTCTAGAAAGGCGTAGAATTAGGGGGGATATGATTGAGGTGTATAAATGGAAGACAGGAATAAATAAAGGGGATGTAAATAACATGCTGAAAATATCTAGCCTAGACAGGACTCGTAGCAATGGTTTTAAGTTGGAAAAATTCAGATTCAGGAAGGATACAGGAAAGCACTGGTTTGGTAATAGAGTTGTGGATGAGTGGAACAAACTCCCAAGTACAGTTATTGAGGCTAAAACGTTGTGTAGTTTTAAAAATAGGTTAGGTAAATACATGAGTGGGTGTGGGTGGGTGTGAGTTGGACCTGACTAGCTTGTGCTACTAGGCTAGTTGTCGTGTTCCTTCCTTAAGTGAATGTGACCTACCCTGACTAGGTTGGGGCATTGGCTTAAGCCTTTAGGAGACTTGGACCTGCCTCGCATGGGCCAGTAGGCCTGCTGCAGTGTTCCTTCTTTCTTCAATTCAATTCAATTCAAAGTTTATTCTCTATAAGGATTACAATGCTGAGTTTACAGAATTTGGTTATTGTGTGGTTTACATGTAGCAAAATAATAATTACAGAGTGTACCACTAGAACACCTAGCATGGCTAGGCATTTCGGGCAGACTTAAATTAAATCTTAAGTTTAAAATATTACAAAATTATGAGGTAAGTTGGTATTATGGCTAAGTGACTAAATACTAGTTTGTGAGTTTATCAATGTGAATGCTTTTGTTTTGTCACTATACATAGTTTCAGTATTGGAGTATCACAGGCCAACTTATGACTAGTTAAGATTCATTATTTTGAGATTGAGATTGATATTTCTGTTTATGGTCAAATGGGTGAGTGAGTGTAAGTGTTAACCACCAGGTGGTATTCGTGTAATTAGTTGACAGGGTGAATCAGGGAGATAAGATGTTTTCTGATGGTAGTTTTGATGGTGATGAATGTGTCTGCAGTTTTAGAATTTTCAGGTAGGGTGTTCCAGATTTTAGGGCCTTTGACATACATTGAATTTTTGTAAAGGTTTAGTCGGACACGGGGAATGTCATAGAGATGTTTGTGTCTGGTGTTGTGCCTGTGGGTTCTGTCACAACTATCAAGAAAGCGTTTTAGGTCAAGGTTAATATTGGAATTTAAGGTCCTGTAGATATAGATTGCACAGTAGTAAGTGTGGATGTACTGAACAGGGAGTAAGTTTAGATCTATGAAGAGTGGGGGGGTGTGTTGCCAGGGATGGGATTTAGTGATTATTCTTACTGCAGCTTTTTGTTGGGTTATTATTGGCTTTAGGTGTGTTGCTGCAGTTGAACCCCAAGCACAGATAGCATAGGTGAGGTATGTATGTATGTATGTATGTATGTATGTATGTATGTATGTATGTATGTATGTATGTATGTATGTATGGAAATATATGCATGCATTATCTAAGAAGACATAAGTGCAAAGGAAAGACATACAAACAGGCTCCTTCAGAGCTGATGTAGGTAACACCTCTTAGCTCTTCAATAAAGTTAGGAATCCTTAATTTGTATATAGCTTGTCAATAAGGCTAGAGATCCTTAACCTAACCTTGTCAAACACTGTGTAAAAAAAAACAAGAGAGAGAGAGAGAAAGAGAGAGAGAGAGAGAGAGAGAGAGAGAGAGAGAGAGAGAGAGAGAGAGAGAGAGAGAGAGAGAGAGAGAGAGAGAGAGAGAGAGAGAGAGAGAGAGAGAGAGAGAGAGAGAGAGAGAGAGAGAGAGAGAGAGAGAGAGAGACAGTACAGCAGAGCATTAAAATTCCCGGAGAGACCTGAAGCGTGGAAAAGACGGTGAAGTCAGGAGAGACGGAATGGGAAGGAAGGGGAATAACTCTGTCGAATGGATGCTGCACTTGGGAGAGACAGGATGGGAATGGTAGGGGGAGAGGGTCTTGTTGGGACAGACGGAGCAGGAGCCGGCAGGTACCACAGGCTAAGGACAGCCGTGAGAAAGGTCACATTGTCTATAGAAATGAAGGGTAGTCTGTGGCTATGGGAAGTGGAGAAGGATGGGGAGAAGGTGGTCAGTTGAAATGACCGGCGGTGGGGACAGGAGAGGGACGCAGGGAAGCAAGGGGGAGGCAGGGAGAGACACAGGGAGGCAAGGAGGAGGCAGGGAGGCAGGGGGAGGCAGGGGGAAGCAGGGGGAGACAGGGGGAGGCAGGGGGAGACATGGAGGCAGGGAGGGACACAGGGAGGCAGGGGAGAGGCAGGGAGGTAGGGGGGGCAGGGGGGAGACAGGGAGGCAGGGGGGAGGCAAGGAGGTAGGGGGAGGCAGGGAGGCATGAAGAAGGCAGAGAGGTAGGGGGAGGTAAGGAGGCAGGGGGGAGGCAGGGAGGCATGGGGAGGCAGGGATGCAGGGAGGCGGCAGGGAGGGATAAAGGGAGGCAGGGAGGAAGGGGGAGGCAGGGAGGGAGGGATGGAGGGAGGGAGGGAAGGAGAAAGACAGGGAGGGAGGGAGGAAGGCAGGGAGGAAGGGAGGCAGGCGGGAGGGGAAGGAAGGAGCTCTTGGTAGAAGGAAGACTTCGTTAGGTGGTGGTGGTGGTGGGACATCCCTTGATGATGTCTGGCAGTGAGAGACATCGCCTAAAGGTGTTGGAGGGGCAGGACATCGTGGTGTGGGGGAGGACATCTTGGTGTGGAGTACATTGTGGTGTGGGGAGGACATCGTGGTGTGGGGGACATCATGGTGTGGGGGGACATCGTGGTGTGTGGAGTACATCGTGGTGTGGGGGAGGACATCTTGGTGTGGAGTACATTGTGGTGTGGGGGGGACATCGTTATGTATGGAGTACATCGTGGTGTGGGGGAAACATCGTGGTGTGTGGAGTACATCGTGGTGTGGGGGAGGACATCTTGGTGTGGAGTACATTGTGGTGTGGGGAGGACATCGTGGTGTGGGGGAGGACATCTTGGTGTGGAGTACATTGTGGTGTGGGGAGGACATCGTGGTGTATGGAGAACATCGTGGTGTGGGGGGAACATCGTGGTGTGTGGAGTACATCGTGGTGTGGGGGAGAACATCTTGGTGTGGAGTACATTGTGGTGTGGGGGGACATCGTGGTGTATGGAGTACATCGTGGTGTGGGGGAAACATCTTGGTGTGTGGAGTACATCGTGGTGTGGGGGAGGACATCTTGGTGTGGAGTACATTGTGGTGTGGGGAGGACATCGTGGTGTATGGAGTACATCGTGCTGTGCTTGATATCGTGGTGTGGGGGACATCATGGTGTGGAGGACATCGTGGTGTGGGGGACATCGTGGAGTGGGGAGGACATCGTGGTTTTGGGGACATCGTGGTGTGGGGAGCGCATCGTGGAGTGGAGTATATTGTGGTGTGGGGGTCATAGTGGTGTGGGGGCATCGTGGTGTGGGAAGGACATCGTGGTGTGGAGTACATTGTGGTGTGAGGGACATTGTGGTGTGGGGGAATATCGTGGTGTGGGGAGAACATCGTGGTGTGGGGGACATCGTGGTGTGGGGAGGACATCATGGTGTGGAGGACATCGTGGGGTGTGGGAACATCGTGGTGTGGGGAGAACATCGTTTTGTGGGAGGCATCGTGGTGTGGAGACATCGTGGTGTGGGGGACATCGTCGTGTGGGAGACATCATGAAGTGGGGAGGACATCATGGTGTGGGGGAGGACATCGTGTTGTGAGGGGACATCGTGGTGTAGGGGAGGATATCGTGGTATCTGCAGACATCGTGGTGTGGGGTAGGACATCGTGGTGTAGGGAAGGACATCATGGTGTTGGGTAGGATATCGTGGTGTGGGGAAGGACATCGTGGTGTTGGGAGACATCGTAGTGTGGGGGACATTGTTGTTGGGAGAAAAACATCGTCTAGTGATGTGGATGGGACATCGTTGTACGGGAGGACATCGTGGTGTGGTGGGACATCGTTTTGTGGGAAACATCGTGATGTGGTGGACTTCATGTTGTGGGGGACATCATGGTGTGGGGGGCATAGTGGTGTTGGGGGACATCTTGGTTTGGCGAACAAGGGCATCGTTTGGTGGTGTGGGAAGAGGAAGACATTGTCTGGTGGTGTGAGGAAGGGAAGACATCGTCTGGTGATGTGGGCAGGGGAAGACATCGTCTGGTGGTGTAGGCAGGAGAAGACATCGTCTGGTGGTGTGGGCAGAGGAAGATATCGTCTGGTGGTGTGGGCAGGGGAAGATATCGTCTGGTAGTGTAGGCAGGAGAAGACATCGTCTGGTTGTATGGGCAGGGGAAGATATCGTCTGGTTGTATGGGCAGGGGAAGATATCGTCTGGTGGTATGGGCAGGCTAAGATATCGTCTGGTGATGTGGGAAGGGGAAGACATCGTCTTGTGGTGTGGGCAGGGGAAGACATCGTCTGGTGGTGTGGGCAGAGGAAGACATCGTCTGGTGGTGTGGGCAGGGGAAGACCTCGTCTGGTGGTGTGGGCAGGGGAAGACATCGTCTGGTGGTGTGGGCAGGGGAAGACATCGTCTGGTGGTGTGGGCAGGGGAAGACATCGTCTGGTGGTGTGGGCAGGGGAAGACATCGTCTGGTGGTGTGGGCAGGGGAAGACATCGTCTGGTGGTGTGAGCAGGGAAAGACATCGTCTGGTGGTGTGGGCAGAGGAAGACATCGTCTGGCGGTGTGAGCAGGGAAAGACATCGTCTGGTGGTGTGGGCAAGGGAAGACATCGTCTGGTGGTGTGGGCAGGGGAAGACATCGTCTGGTGGTGTGGGCAAGGGAAGACATCGTCTGGTGGTGTGGGCAGGGGAAGACATCGTCTGGTGTGGGCAGAGGAAGACATCGTCTGGCGGTGTGAGCAGGGAAAGACATCGTGGTGGTGTGAGCAGGGAAAGACATCGTCTGGTGGTGTGGGCAAGGGAAGACATCGTCTGGTGGTGTGGGCAGGGGAAGACATCGTCTGGTGGTGTGGGCAGGGGAAGACATCGTCTGGTGGTGCGGGCAAGGGAAGACATCGTCTGGTGGTGTGGGCAGGGGAAGACATCGTCTGGTGGTGTGGGCAGGGGAAGACATCGTCTGGTGGTGTGAGCAGGGAAAGACATCGTCTGGTGGTGTGGGCAGGGGAAGACATCGTCTGGTGGTGTGGGCAGGGGAAGACATCGTCTGGTGGTGTGGGCAGGGGAAGACATCGTCTGGTGGTGTGGGCAGGGGAAGACATCGTCTGGTGGTGCGGGCAAGGGAAGACATCGTCTGGTGGTGTGGGCAGGGGAAGACATCGTCTGGTGGTGTGGGCAGGGGAAGACATCGTCTGGTGGTGTGGGCAGGGGAAGACATCGTCTGGTGGTGTGAGCAGGGAAAGACATCGTCTGGTGGTGTGAGCAGGGAAAGACATCGTCTGGTGGTGTGGGCAGGGGAAGACATCGTCTGGTGGTGTGGGCAGGGGAAGACATCGTCTGGTGGTGCGGGCAAGGGAAGACATCGTCTGGTGGTGTGGGCAGGGGAAGACATCGTCTGGTGGTGTGGGCAGGGGAAGACATCGTCTGGTGGTGTGGGCAGGGGAAGACATCGTCTGGTGGTGTGAGCAGGGAAAGACATTGTCTGGTGGTGTGAGCAGGGGAAGGCATCGTCTGGTGGTGTGGGCAGGGGAAGACATCGTCTGGTGGTGTGGGCAGGGGAAGACATCGTCTGGTGGTGTGTGCAGGGGAAGACATCGTCTGGTGGTGTGAGCAGGGGAAGACATCGTCTGGTGGTGTGGGCAGGGGAAGACATCGTCTGGTGGTGTGGGCAGAGGAAGACATCGTCTGGTGGTGTGGGCAGAGGAAGACATCATCTGGTGGGATTTCAAATGCAAATTGTCTTAATCTACCCTGTGAATAAAAAATCGTCGATTAAAAAATCTATTTAGCATCAAGCTTCATTTTACTGTGTGTGTGTGTGTGTGTGTGTGTGTGTGTGTGTGTGTGTGTGTGTGTGTGTGTGTGTGTGTGTGTGTGTGTGTGTGTGTGTGTGTGTGTGTGTGTGTGTGTGTGTGTGTGTGTGTGTGTGTGTGTGTAGACACTTAAAACATGAGGTTATGCAATAATTGAGGAGAGGTTGAGAGAGTTTGAGAGAGTTCAACATGACCTGTGGCGAGTAGATGAGGGCTCAGATGATGCCTGTGTCATTTCGTGTGAGTACCAACTGTTCTAAAACTTCGGAGATGGCG
>NC_091298.1:12168184-12173184 GCF_038502225.1 Cherax quadricarinatus | reverse complement strand
TTCCTCCTGAGATGTAACAACGCTCAGTGGGAACTGACAAAGACCCATTGTAACCTCTCTAATCGTGATTTTTGTGTAACCGCTCACAGGATGAGCATGGGGTGCACACTAAACTAGCTGCTTAGGCGGCACTACTAAGCAGAACTGAAAGAGTGATCGTCAGGAGTGGGTATGTGAACAACCTGTGGTTAGGAGTGGATACGAAAACTGCCTGTGAGTATGTGTTGTGGTTAGAAGTGGGTATATGAACAACCTGTGCAAATAATGGTTAGGAGTGGGTATGAAAACAACCTATGAGTGTGTTTGATGGTTACGGATGGGTAAGCGCACAACCTATGAGGAAGACAGTGATGGACAGATGTCCAATCGGACTGGGTGATCATTAGGGTAGGGTAGGCAGTTTGTTATGTACGAACAAGTAATGTTGTATGTTGATATTCTGTATGTTGGTATGCTGATGTTACAAGAGAAGTCACAAGACGCTCTCAGTTTTATCCATCGGTGTAATGAGCCGAGAGGTGATGGTTTATAAGGTCTATTTTGGTTCACCATGATATATCTCATGAGCCTATGCCAAAGACCTTCTGAGCCTGTATCCGTGGGCTCGTTACATGTAATCGTGTACTAACGAAAAAGTCACGAATATACATAAATCTAATAACGCAACCTTTTTCAGTATATTTATATATATATATATATATATATATATATATATATATATATATATATATATATATATATATATATATATATATATATATATATATATATATATATATATATATATATATATACATATATATATATGTCGTGCCGAATAGGCAGAACTTACGATTTTGGCTTAAATAGCAACGCTCAGCTTGCCATATAAGACAAGTGAAAATTTGTGTATGCAATAATTTCGTAAAATCATTCTAAACCTAACGAAAAAAATATATTTCAATGTGTTTTTTGTTTAGTATTAAATTATTGTAAACGTATCTAAAATATATTTAGTTGGGTTAGGCTAAAATAAATTGTTCTTGTTATAATAAGGTTAGGTAAGTTTTCTAAGATTCTTTAGTTGCAAAATTATAGATTTTTACATTATCACTAATGAAAAAAATATATCTTTAAATGTATAAGAGAAAATTTTAGAAAGGACTTAATTTTAAATGAGTTCTTGCTCACTGACCAGTTTTACATATTCGGCACGACATATGAAGGAGGGGTGTTAATGTTGCAGTTTAAAAACTGTAGTGTAAAGCACCCTTCTGGCAAGACAGTGATGGAGTGAATGATGGTGAAAGTTTTTCTTTTTCGGGCCACCCTGCCTTGGTGGGAATCGGCCAGTGTGATAATAAAAAAAAATATATATATACATATATATATATATATATTTATATATATATATATATATATATATATATATATATATATATATATATATATATATATATATATATACATACATATATATATATATATATATATATATATATATATATATATATATATATATATATATATTTATATTTATATTTATATATATGTGTGTGTGTGTGTGTACTCACCTAGTTGTACTCACCTAGTTGAGGTTGCGGGGGTCGAGTCCGAGCTCCTGGCCCCGCCTCTTCACTGATCGCTACTAGGTCACTCTCCCTGAGCCGTGAGCTTTATCATACCTCTGCTTAAAGCTATGTATGGATCCTGCCTCCACTACATCGCTTCCCAAAACTATTCCACTTACTGACGACTCTGTGGCTGAAGAAATACTTCCTAACATCCCTGTGATTCATCTGTGTCTTCAGCTTCCAACTGTGTCCCCTTGTTACTGTGTCCAATCTCTGGAACATCCTGTCTTTGTCCACCTTGTCAATTCCTATCAGTATTTTGTATGTCGTTATCATGTCCCCCCTATCTCTCCTGTCCTCCAGTGTCGTCAGGTTGATTTCCCTTAACCTCTTCTCGTAGGACATACCTCTTAGCTCTGGGACTAGTCTTGTTGCAAACCTTTGCACTTTCTCTAGTTTCTTTACGTGCTTGGCTAGGTGTGGGTTCCAAACTGGTGCCGCATACTCCAATATGGGCCTAACGTACACGGTGTACAGGGTCCTGAATGATTCCTTATTAAGATGTCGGAATGCTGTTCTGAGGTTGGCTAGGCGCCCATATGCTGCAGTAGTTATTCGGTTGATGTGCGCTTCAGGAGATGTGCCTGGTGTTATACTCACCCCAAGATCTTTTTCCTTGAGTGAGGTTTGAAGTCTCTGGCCCCCTAGACTGTACTCCGTCTGCAGTCTTCTTTGCCCTTCCCCAATCTTCATGACTTTGCACTTGGTGGGATTGAACTCCAGGAGCCAATTGCTGGACCAGGTCTGCAGCCTGTCCAGATCCCTTTGTAGTTCTGCCTGGTCTTCGATCGAATGAATTCTTCTCATCAACTTCACGTCATCTGCAAACAGGGACACCTCAGAGTCTATTCCTTCCGTCATGTCGTTCACAAATACCAGAAACATCACTGGTCCTAGGACTGACCCCTGTGGGACCCCGCTGGTCACAGGTGCCTACTCTGACACCTCGCCACGTACCATGACTCGCTGCTGTCTTCCTGACAAGTATTCCCTGATCCATTGTAGTGCCTTCCCTGTTATCCCTGCTTGGTCCTCCAGTTTTTGCACCAATCTCTTGTGTGGAACTGTGTCAAACGCCTTCTTGCAGTCCAAGAAAATGCAATCCACCCACCCCTCTCTCTCATGTCTTACTGCTGTCACCATGTCATAGAACTCCAGTAGGATTGTGACACAGGATTTCCCGTCCCTGAAACCATGTTGGCTGCTGTTGATGAGATCGTTGCTTTCTAGGTGTTCCACCACTCTTCTCCTGATAATCTTCTCCATGATTTTGCATACTATACATGTCAGTGACACTGGTCTGTTGTTTAATGCTTCATGTCTGTCTCCTTTTTTAAAGATTGGGACTACATTTGCTGTCTTCCATGCCTCAGGCAATCTCCCTGTTTCGATAGATGTATTGAATATTGTTGTTAGGGGTACACATAGCGCCGCTGCTCCCTCTCTCAATATCCATGGGGAGATGTTATCTGGCCCCATTGCCTTTGAGGTATCTAGCTCACTCAGAAGCCTCTTCACTTCTTCCTCGGTTGTGTGCACTGTGTCCAGCACATGGTGGTGTGCCCCACCTCTCCGTCTTTCTGGAGCCCCTTCTGTCTCCTCTGTGAACACTTCTTTGAATCTCTTGTTGAGTTCCTCACATACTTCACGGTCATTTCTTGTTGTCTCTCCTCCTTCCTTCCTTAGCCTGATTACCTGGTCCTTGACTGTTGTTTTCCTCCTGATGTGGCTGTACAACAGTTTCGGGTCAGATTTGGCTTTCGCTGCTATGTCGTTTTCATATTGTCTTTGGGCCTCCCTTCTTATCTGTGCATATTCGTTTCTGGCTCTACGACTGCTCTCCTTATTCTCCTGGGTCCTTTGCCTTCTATATTTCTTCCATTCCCTAGCACACTTGGTTTTTGCCTCCCTGCACCTTTGGGTAAACCATGGGCTCATCCTGGCTTTTTCATTATTCCTGTTACCCTTGGGTACAAACCTCTCCTCAGCCTCCTTGCATTTTGTTGCTACATATGTGTGTGTGTCTGTGTGTGTGTGTGTGCGTGTGTGTGTGTGTGTGTGTGTGTGTGTGTACGTGTGTATGTGTGTGTGTGTCTGTGTGTGTGTGTGTGTGCGTGCGTGTGTGTGTGCGTGCGTGTGTGTGTGTGTGTGTGTGTGTGTGTGTGTGTGTGTGTGTGTGTGTGTGTGTGTGTGTGTGTGTGTGTGTGTGTGTGTGTGTGTGTGTGTGTGTGTGTGTGTGTGTGTGTTTGTATTATTAACACATCGACCGTTTCCCACCAAGGTAGGGTTACCAGAAAAAGAAAAACTTTCACCATCATTCACTCCATCACTGTGTTGCCAGCGCAGATACTGTACTTCCCATCTTCAGAACTCAAGTCCGGCCTGCCGGTTTCCCCGAATCCTTTCATAAATACACTGGTCAATAAATTTTGAAAAGTTGTATGCTTCTTAAATGAGGTTAGTTAATTCTTATGTATTTTCATGTCCTGAATCCAAATATCACCTTGAATAATCCTTATTGGCTATAGGTTTAAAGATACGAGACATATAATGTTTGATTATTTTTTATAACGTACAATATGTGTCAGTATGTTGTAAACTCTAATTCGTACCTACTCTCTGCGTTTTTGCTTGACGCTTATAGTGGTCTGAAGAATCATCTCTTGCCAATGTCCAGCAATAGTCTGCAAGCATTCTTGTGCCCTATTTGCCCTGGTACCATTTTTCCATGGTTGAAATATCTTGGTGAAACCTTTCACCATGCTCGTCACTAACTGCCTCACAGTTCGCTAGAAAAAAGTCTGAATGTGAGCCCAAAAAGTGGATTTTAAGTGACATGTTACATCCCATGTTCTTGTAAGCCTTGATGAGGTTTTCCACCAATTCTTCATAGTTGCCTTCCCTTCTGTTTCCGGGAAATTCCTTCGCCACTAACTTGAATGCTTCCCAAGCAGCTTTCTCCTCCTCATGACGGTTTGATTCAAAGTCACCATCTTTAAGAAGCTCTCGAATCTGAGGACCATTGAAGACCCCTTCTCTTCTCTTAGCGTAACTCAGTGAGGGGAATTTTGATATTAAATAATTGAATCATTGACAGGTTTTGTCCATAGCTTTTACAAAGTTTTTCATGAGCCCCAGTTTTATGTGTAGTGGTGGTAGCAAAATTTTGTTTGCTTCAATGAGAGGTGGATGTTGAACATTTTTCATCCCAGACTCCAATGATTGAAGAGGTGGCCAGTCTCTTTTGATGTGGAAGGACTCTCACATGCATACCTGGAGTATACCTGGAGAGGGTTTTGGAGGTCAACACCCTCGCGGCCCGGTCTGTGACCAGGCCTCATGGTGGATCAGAGCCTGATCAACAAGGCTGTTACTGTTGGCCGCACA
>NC_091298.1:12145684-12163184 GCF_038502225.1 Cherax quadricarinatus | reverse complement strand
TTCAGAGCTGTTTGGAACCTACACTAAATAAATCAAAATAAAAAACGTTCCCAAAAAGTTCAAAATTTCAAAGAACATTGGTCCCAGCACTGAAGTAGCTACTTTACGTTGTTGGTCCTCCTTCACAAGATCATCAGCGCCACAACTGTTGTCAAATTTAGCCCACTAATGAAGCTGAGCTTATTAATTTCTGGCTATTCATTGACAGTTGTTAATTACAACTTATTCTGAGTTCATAAACAACATGGTTTTAAAGGGTATGAGAATAAGTGTACTATGAAAGATTTTGGGGCTGTGGGACGGGACAATTGGGTCACAGATGGTGACCTCTTACGAAGACATGTGACTGAAGTGTAGTTAGTCTGTGAAGCGTTCCTACTGTAAGCCTCGCAGCTCAGTGGTATAGTACTGGATCTGCTACCTGACAGGACCACGACTCGAATCCCCACCCAGGAAGGTACCACCATCCACTCATATGAGAGTTAAATGGGAAACTGTAACTGTCTTACTCAATGTAAGGTTTGCTGGTGCCTTTTCTTTCTGCCTTATAAACACGCAAGATAACAGGTACATCTTGCTACTTCTATTTACACTTAGGTCATGCTACACATGCATGTATACGTATATGAATACACACCTATTTGAGTTTTTTCTATTTTTCTTAATAGTTCTTGTTCTTATTCATTTTCCTTTCGTCCTTATGGGGAAGTAGAAAAGAATCTTTCTACTGTAAGCCATTAGTGTCGTAAAAGGCGACTAAAAGGCCGGGAGCAAGGGGCTAGTAACCTCTTCTCCTATATAAATTACTAGATATAAGAATAAAAAATTAATAAAGTTCGTGAGTTTGAATGTGCGTGGATGTAGTGCAGCTGATATGAAAGAGATTGTTGTCAGTGTTATAAATGAAAAGAAACTTGATGTCCTGATTCTAAGTGAAACAAAACTGAAGGGGGTAGGAGAGTTTCAATAAGGAGAAATAAACAGGGTTTGGTAAGGGGTACCTGGAGAGTTTACCTGGAGAGAATTCCGGGGGTCAACGCCCCCGCGGCCCGGTCTGTGACCAGGCCTCCTTAGGTCAGTGTCCCAGGATGCGACCCACACCAGTCGACTAACACCCAGGTACCCATTTTACTGATGGGGAACATAGACAACAGGTGGAAAGAAACACGTCCAATGTTTCTACTCTGGCTGGGAATCGAACCCAGGCCCTCACCGTGTGAAGCGAGAGCGTTAACCACCAGGCCACCAGAGCCACCTGAGAGAGTTTGAGCTAAGGAAGGAGTAGCAATAATGTTGAAGGATCAGTTATGGCAGAAAAAAGTGGGGAGTATAAATTTATAAAATCAAGGATTATGTGGATTAAAATAAGGGTCGAATGTGAAAAGTGGATTATTCTAAGTGTTCCTGCACCTAGAGAAGACAGGAGTGTAGAAAAGAGTGATTTTGGGAGATGTTAAGTGAGTTTTCGGGGACTTTTGAACCAATAAGAGAGTAATTATGACGTGGACCTAAATGCTAAAGCGAGAGTAATTATTGTCAAGGGGTGCCAGGGGTAAATAATGATGGGGGAGCTTTCATTGAAGTTTGTATAGAAAGCGGTTTGGTTATAGGAAATACGTATTTTTAGAAATAGAGGATAAATAAGTATAAGAGATATGATATAGGTTGTAGTGACAATAGTTTGTTGTACTATGTATTGGTGGATAAAAGTATAAAAGGTTCTGGATGTGCATGTTCATAGAGGGGAAGCATATATATCAGATCATTATTTAGTTGTAGCTACAGCGAGATTAATAGGTAGATGGGGCAGAAGGAGAATGGTATCAGCGAGTAAAAGAGATGTGAAAGTTTATAAACTAGTGAGAGCATAGGCAATGGAGTTGAATACTGTGGTAGAGTGTGTAGCAGCAATCTCTAAATATAGTAAGGTGGGTGCGGGGGGAAGAGGAGTTGATTTGGTGAGGGAGTGTAAAACGAGAGCAAATGAGAAATGGGTGAGGGTTTTGTGAACTAATTTAACTGAGAATAAGATAAAGTTTTGTAGTGAGATTAAACCTGAGAAAATATAGGGAACGAATGAATTTAACAGTTAAAAACAGAAGAGGGGAGTTATTAGATGGAGTGTTGGAGGCACTGGGAAGATAATGGGAATATTTGGAGAAGTTGTTAAATGTTGATGAAGAAAGGGAGACAGCGATTTCATGCATTGGGTAGGGAGATATAAAATCTTTTACAAGTGAGGATGAGCCACATTTGAGTATGGGGGAGGTGCGTGAGGCAGTGGGTAAAATGAAAGGGGGTAAAACATATGGAATTGATGGGATCAAGAAAGAACTGTTAAAAGCAGGTGAGGATATATTTTTTGGAGTGGTTGGTACTTTTGTTAACTATATGTTTGAAAGAGGGAAGATACCAAGAGATTGGCAGAAAGCAAGCATAGTTTCTTTGTATAAAGGGATAGGGGACAACAGTGTAAAAATTATAGGGGAAAAGGCCTGTTGAGTATACCAGGAAAAGTGAATGGTAGAGTTATTATTGACAGAATTAAGTACAAGATGGAGAGCAGGACCGCAGATGAAAAAGGAGACTTCAGGAAAGGTAGGGGCTGTGTAGACCAAGTGTTTACAGTGAAACATAAGTGAATAAATTAACATGATGGGACTGACCCAGCTCAATAACAAGCAGAACCTTACACTAACCATCACAAACACACACACACACACACACACACACACACACACAAAAAAAAAAAAAAAAAAGGCCAAGTGACAATCGACAAATGCCATTAACAACTTGTAACTATTACTGACTACGCACACACACACCACGGGCAAGGGGCTACCGGCAAGTGTCTTTGACAATTGGTAAATACTGCAAACTACACCCACTCACAGGCCAAGTGTCTATAGACAAGTATCTTTGACAAATAGTGACTACTACTAACTACACAAACACACAGGAAAGAAGGTGGAGAACTCACAAGAAACGATCAAGAGGTATGTGAGGAGTTCAACATGAGATTTAAGGAAGTATTTACAGTGGAGACAGGAAGGCCTCTGGAAGGACAGAACAGAGGGGGACATCAGCAAGGGATATACCAACAAGTGTTGGATGACATACATACAACTGAGGAGGAGGTGAAGAAGCTGCTAAGGGACATTGATACCTCAAAGGCAATGTAACCAGACATTTCCCCGTGGGTCCTTAGAGAGGGAGCGGATATGCTGTGTGTGCCACTAACCACAATCTTCAACACATCCCTTGAAACTGGACAACTACCTGAGGTATGGAAGACGGCAAATGTAGTTCCCATTTTTAAAAAAAAGAGACAGAAAAGAGGCATTAAACTATAGACCAGCGTAACTGACGTGTATAGTACGCAAAGTCATTGAGAAGATTATCAGGAGGAGAGTGGTGGAGCACCTGGAACGGAACAAGAGTATAAACGCCAACCAGCACGGATTTATGGAAGGCAAATCCTGTGTCACAAACCTTCTGGAGTTTTATGATAAAGTAACACAAGACACGAAAGAGACAGGTGGGTTGATTGCATCTTCTTGGACTGCAAGAAGACCTTTGACACATTTCCTCACAAGAGATTAGTGCAGAAGCTGGAGGATCAGGTGCGTATAACAGGAAGGGCACTGCAATGGATCAGAGAATACCTGACAGGGAGACAACAGCGAGTCATGGTACATGATGAGGTATCACAGTGGGCACCTGTGACGAGCGGGGTCCCACAGGGGTCGGTCCTAGGACCAGTGCTATTTTTGGTATATGTGAATGACATGATGGAGAGGTTAGACTCAGAAGTGTCCCTGTTCGCAGATAATGTGAAGTTAATGAGGAGAATTAAATCAGATGAGGATCAAGCAGGACTTCAAAGAGACCTGGACAGACTGGACACCTGGTCCAGCAACTGGCTTTTCGAATTTAACCCCGCCAAATGCAGTCATGAAGATCGGGAAAGGGCACAGAAGACCGCAGATGGAGTATAGGCTAGGTGGCCAAAGACTGCAAACCTCGCTCAAGGAGAAAGATCTTGGGGTAAGTATAACATCGAGCACGTCTCCGGAAGCACACATCAACCAGATAACTGCTGCAGCTTTCCGATACCTTAGTAAGGAATCGTTCAAGACACTGTACACCGTGTACGTCAGGCCCATATTGGAGTATGCAGCACCTCTTTGGAACCCACACTTGAACAAGCATGTCAGTAAATTAGAGAAAGTGCAAATGTTTGCGACAAGGTTAGTTCCTGAGCTACGGGGAATGTCCTATGAAGAAAAGTTAAGGGAAATCGGCCTGACGACACTGGAGGAGAGGAGTGTTAGGGAAGACATGATAACGACATACAAAATGCTGCGTGGAATAGACAAGGTGGACAGAGACAAGATGTTCCAGAGAGGGGACACAGAAACAAGGGGTCACAATTGGAAGTTGAAGACCCAGATGTGTCAAAGGGATGTTAGGAAGTATTTCTTCAGTCATAGTGTAGTCAGAAAGTGGAATAGCCTAGCAAGTGAGGTAGTGGAAGCAGGAACCATACATAGCTTTAAGATGAGGTATGATAAAGCTCATGGAGCAGGGAAAGAGAGGACCTAGTAGCACTCGGTGAAGAGGCGGTGCCAGGAGCTGAGTCTCGACCTCTGCAACCACAATTTGGTGAGTACAATTAGGTGAGTACACACACACACACACACACACACACACACACACACACACACACACAAACACACAGAGCAACAAGAGATCACAGTTGCAAGTTGAAGACGCAGATGAATCACAGGGATGTTAGGAAGTATTTCTTCAGTCACAGAGCTGTCAGGAAGTGGAATAGTCTCTAAAGTGATGTAGTGGAGGAAGGATCTATACAGAGCTTTAAGAAGTGGTATGATATAGCTCATGGAACAGGAAGTGTGACCTAGTAGCGGCCAGTGAAGAGGCGGGGCCAGGAGCTGTGACTCGACCCCTGCAACCACAACTAGGTTTGTACAACTAGGTGAGTGCAAACACATACACACACACACACACACACACACACACACACACACACACACACACACACACACACACACACACACACACACACACACACACACACACACACACACACACACACACACACACACACACACACACACACACACAGGCCAAGTGTCTATCGACAAGTGCATTTGACAACTGGTAACTACACATGCAGTCTTCCTCTCTCCCACACTTAAGAATATACTGTATGCATATTTTTCAACGAATACATTGAAAGACTTTCAGAGGCAAAAATAAAATCGGAATCGAATCTAATCTCTTTCTTTTAGGTTCAGATCCAATTCCGTAGGTTCGAAATGGAAGACATTGATTCATTCTCGCGTGGAAGATAATAATCTTCAAAACACTACTGACTCACCAGGCCTGCTACAGGTAGCATGCTATTCTGTAGTCATGCTGCATAAGTACATGAATGCTAAGGTTGGTTAATGGGGGTTTAAAGCCTATCGACTACACAACGGTCATTAAGGCTACACGCTCCCTATTAACCCTCAATTAAACATGTTTTAATCCATAAAAAGGGTAGGAAAATAAAATCTCGGCCCAGATATACAGAGAAACATTATACCTCTCTTTGTATATAATCTTAATGATGATTGTTTAGTGGAACTCAGAGTGATAGGTACTAATAGTAGTGATAGCTACTAACAATAGAGTGATAGCTATTAACAACAGAGTGATAGCTCTAATAATAGAGTGATAGTTACTAAATACAGAGAAATAGCACTAACAATAGAGTGATAGCTACTAAAACAGAGTAGTGGCTACTAATAATAGAGTGATAGATACTAACAATAGAATGATAACACTAACAACAGAGTGATAGCTACTAACGATAGAATGATAGCACTAACAATAGAGTGATAGCTACTAATAATAGAGTGATACCACTAGCAAAAAAGTGATAACACTAACAATAGAGTAACAGCTACTAATAATAGAGTGATAGCTACTAACAACAGAGTGATAGCTACTAACGATAGAATGATAGCACTAACAATAGAGTGATAGCTACTAACAATAAAGTGATAACTACTAACAAAAAAGTGATAGCTACTAACAATAGAATGATAGCTACTAACAATAGAGTGATAACTACTAATAATCAGTGATAAATGCCATCAGAAGGGTCGAGGTCTCGGCAATTTCGGAGTCCCGAAGCTAAAGTTGTCAGAGATTCATACCATCAATGTGTCAGATGTTCTGTCAGGACCTCTCAACTACCAGAGGATCATCTTGAGCGCTCCACTACAAGAGGATCATCATGACCGCTCCACTGCAAGAGGATCATCAGGGCCGCTCAACTGCAAGAGGATCATCATGACCGCTCAACTGCGAGAGGATCATCATGACCGCTCAACTGCAAGAGGATCATCATGACCGCTCCACTGCAAGAGGATCATCATGACCGCTCCACTGCAAGAGGATCATCATGACCGCTCCACTGCAAAAGGATGATCAGGGCCTCTCAAGTGCCAGAGGATCATCATGACCGCTCAACTGCGAGAGGATAATCATGACCGCTCAACTGCAAGAGGATCATCATGACCGCTCAACTGCAAGAGGATCATCATGACTGCTCAACTGCAAGATGATCATCATGACCGCTCCACTGCAAGAGGATCATCATGACCGCTCAACTGCAAGAGGATCATCATGACCGCTCAACTGCAAGAGGATCATCATGACTGCTCAACTGCAAGATGATCATCATGACCGCTCAACTGCGAGAGGATCATCATGACCGCTCAACTGCAAGAGGATCATCATGACCGCTCAACTGCGAGAGGATCATCATGACCGCTCCACTGCAAGAGGATCATCATGACCGCTCCACTGCAAGAGGATCATCATGGCCGCTCCACTGTACATTAACGAGCGAGGTTATACACACCAAGCGGAGTGAATTTCTCAGTGTATATACACCAAAAGGTATGCATATCTCTGTATATACACCTGGAGTGGTGTATGTGTGTATACAGGTAAAAGGAGCCTGTGGGAAAGAAGAGGATAAAGAGTAACATGACAAGTGACAAGAAGGAAAGAGGAGGAAGAGAGAAGGATGACCATGACAAGAATTAAGAGGAAGTGGATGAAGGGGAGAGAGGGGAGGGATAGAAATATGAAGAAGAGACGAGAGTGTATGAAAAAGAAGAAGAGTATGAAGAGAATGAGAGTAAAGAAAAATGGAAATGGGGAAGGATCAGAAAGAATACATTAATCAGGAAGGGGATGATGAGGAAGATGAAAAGGGGGAAAATGAAGATGGTGAAGATGATGATAGAGAGGAGGAGGATGAAGGAATATGAGGAGTATAATGAAGAGGACTTGATAAGGAGAACAGTTAAAACAATTAGTAGGTAGAGGAGGAGGAGGAAGGAAGATGAAAAGAGAAGGCATACAAGATCTATTAGAAGAGCAAACAAAAATACTAATTAGATGTCAGGGAGCAAGAGGTAGAGAGCAGTTGATAAGAGGAGAAGGAAGAGGAAGAGGCCCTGGAGTTGTACGAGAGGCTGCAGGGGAGGGGGAAGAGGAGGAGAGGTAGAGGAAGGAGGAGGATGAGGAGGAGGAAGAACAGCAGGAATATGGGAAAAAGGAAGAGAAAAGAAGAGGGAGGAGGAGGAGAATAGAAAAAAAATACGAGGAGAATGAGAGGAAGAGGAGAGGTTCAATTATGAGAAGGAAGAGGAAGAAGAAAAGGAGGGGAGGAAGAAGAAGAGGAGGGGGCTGGAGAAAGAGAAGAGGCTGGAAGAGGAAGAGGAAAGGCTGAAGGAGAAGGGAAGGGAGAGAGAAAAGAATACGAGGAAAAGAAGAGGCACAAGAGGAGAGGTTGGAGTAGAACGAGGAAGAAGAAGAAAAGGAGGGGAGGAAGAGGAGGAGGAGGAAGAGAGGCTGGAGGAAGAAAAAGGGGAAGATAATGATGATGATGAGAATGATAATCTGAAGCTGGCAAATATAAAGAAGAGAAATACGAAGGAGAAACGTAGAAAAGGGAAACATGAATTTGAAGGAACAAGCAGCGTAAATGAGAGAGTGAGAACCGTAAAGAGTATAACGGGAGAGGATAAAAGTAGACTGGAAGAAGAAGAAAAAATACTCAAAATAAATATGGTAACCGTAGAAATAGTGATACAGAGAAATAAATGCTAAAAAAAAAAATGACAAAAAAAATAATGCCTTGTAAAAATTTACATAACATAATTTTAGGTAAAACCAAATTCTTTTAAAATTATTACTTTTTTAAGGACTTTCGACCTTAATAGTAATATATGAAATGGTTATAATAATTACCATAATTTTGAAGAGGTGGACCAGTAAGCCAGTAGAAGGCCTCGGTCAAACGACCAAAAGCTCCAGCCGTGGGTCATCATATGACTAAGACCCACTTCAGGAAACACTTTGTCCTGTTTCCTGACAAATCTTACCTAACCTAACCTTTCAATAGTTTCACAGGTCGTTACTTTTGTAGAGCCACATTAATAACGTCAGAAATCCTTTTCTTCTTTTAGAAATTAAGACGAATAACTCTTAAGGAGATATTTGTATGCCTGTGATAGTGAACTGTAGACAATGACTTGGCATTCCGTATAGGTATTTCAAGGAGGGTGAAGGGCTCTTGATCTAAGGGTTGGAAGATAGCCTCCCTTTCCTTAAATCCAACCTCATTATTCATGAAATCGTAACAACACGACTGGAAACAAAAAACGGAACTGTACGACTCATTTGCCTTGAGTTCTAATCCCGCCCTCACCGTGGTTTGTTTCCATCCTCCTTATTTCCCATTCCTCGGGCGCTATGACCCCTGCGGGATTAGCGCTTCTCCGTGAATATAAAATTAATCCACGTAAGAGATTAATTTCTTAGTTCTAGCTGGTAATTCTGCCAAAATTAAATCTTCCCTAAAACTAACAAGAGAACAGATTGGGAGCTCATGGACAGATGTAAAAAATTCACTTTGGACATAATGCTTAATTATAATCTTATTAGAATGGGATTTTTATCATAGCACATTAACTAGTTTTAATGAGTAATTATTAATGCTTAATATGCATTCTGCTCGGAAGATACGAGCAACGCAACTATTAATTCTCCCAAGTAGTGCGCACTCTGGTATGTGTATATGATGTGTGTGTGTGTGTGTGTGTGTGTGTGTGTGTGTGTGTGTGTGTGTGTGAGGTGATATCTTTGCCTTGTAAGTCTTCTACTTTCCTATTATTTTCACAATTCCTCGATAATGTGAGAAATAACGAAAGCGCTGGGAAATCCACTAGTTTTTCACAATGGTCATTTTGCATATATATATATATATATATATATATATATATATATATATATATATATATATATATATATTTATATATGCAGGACCTGTATCTATTTTATCATTATTATAACTTATATTATTAGTAGTTTTAAACATTTATATGCTAATTTTCAATATTTTTGGCAGTGGTAGAGGCCAGGTATTCCAATTTTTTCCATCAATATTGCTCAACAAACAATCTGGGAATCGTAAGCGAGGCGGAAGAAACACGTACCACAGCCTCAATTACGGCAGCGTTCACCTATTTAATTGCATCCTTGTCACGATTCCCCTGCAAAGGTGGCTAAAAGAGGGATAATCGTCTTTGCTTTTAGGTAAAACTCTCTTCGTGATTACTCGTTGACACCAAGTAGATAAGGTAAAGTACATCATTACGAAGAAAGCACCCGAAACCATAAAACATGGGATCCAATATGCTGAATGTGGACTCTGGAATCCGTTTAGTTGGATCTTAAATCCAATTGGCAGTGGGAGTCTCTGAGCCGACGCCAGGCAGGGCCACGACGCTGCTGTTCCTGCTCCTCTAACAAGTTGGAGCTGCTGTTACTGGTGCTGTTGGTGTTGCTGCTATAACTGCCAACCTTAAAGTGGGTGAAGAGGTTCTTTTTTTTATTACTCTTGAAGCTTCCGTTATTGTGGTGCTGATGATTCTAATCTTGCGGATGCTGTTGCTTATGCAGCTGGTTGTAGTGGTAGAGGTGATGCTGATTTACCTGATTCGATGCTACTGTTGCAAACAGTGTTGCTAATTGCATGTCGGTGATAACTGTATATGTGTACTGAACTTTCTTTGCTGAGGAGTCTACCATATAAATTTTAGCAATGAAGACATTATTTTCTTTACTGGAATTGGTATCGTAAAGCAGTTTTTATATCGCCGGTGTTGATAACGAAAAGATTATACATGTTTCCAGTGCTGTCAACTAAAGGCTTGTTTCATTTTCTAGTGCTGACAATGAGAACCTTGTTTCTTTTTTAATGCTAATTACTAAATAATTTCTTTTGCTGGTGTTGGAGACTGAGGAATCAGATCTTCAGTTGATGTTGGTAACGAAGACATCATTTCTTTTGTTGGTGCTAATGGCGTCGCTTAAACTGCTGTCAATTCCTCTGCCTCCTCAGTGGATGAACAAGAAAGGACAGAATTACTCCACTTGTTACCTAAAGAGCGAGTGTTAAGCACAGTAATGATGGGTCGGGTTGTTGTTGTTTTTGATCAGCTGAGACAGTGTTTGCGCAGACCATAGCTTGTTTACAAGGGGATTAATTATGAAATTCTTGTTGTTTTGGACGCTGATGATGGTCCTGTTATTGGGTGAGGTCTATTTTGATGTTACTGTGAGTTACCTTGAACTGTTTTTGATTAATGGCTGCCTCATGCACTTTGTTCCCCGTTTGCAAGACCTTGATGCTGACGATAGGTTTTATGTCTTTGACGCTGTATTGGCATCGTCTTTGTTCCTCCTGGTAATTCCAGCTTTGTATGAAACGGCGTATTCTCGACAAGGGTGAAGATGGAAATATAATTTACAGAACAAGATCTCATTGGGACAACGTAGAGCTTCAGCAAGTCATGACTTGATAATGCTCCACGCAGAGCGATACATGCTTATACCAAGGTTAGGTTAGTTTTGTCAGGAAACAGGAAAAGTGCTTCCTGACGCGGGTCTTAGCCATATGATGACCCGCAGCTGGAGTATTGTCATCTGACCGAGGCCTTCCGCTGGCTCACCATTCCACCTTTTTAAAAATTATGGATATAATTATAACAATTCACATATCAATAAAAGCTGATTCTGCAAAGGCCCCTCTTTTCAAACTCCCTTTTCCTTATTGCATTCTCTGTTTTAGTCTTAGTGCATCACTTCTTGTGAGCTTCCTGTAGTGCTGATATTTAACTCGCTTCACAATGGCCTTAGGCAGCTCAGTGAATGCTGAAGCTGGATGAGGCAGTGTACATTTTTCTGCACTTCAAACGCTGAGTCAAACAGCCGATTGTATTTGAAGTCTCGTTCATGAATTTGCCTATACCATGAAATTGTATCCATACAGTATAAGTAGTGTGATTGAGTTTGTCCCTTCAAGGAAAGCTCTTTGATGCGATTGGAGAGCTATTGATCCAAGGAATTGAAGCTACCCTCCATTTCCTCCGATCAAATCTGATTACCTCCCATTCTCGAAGCAGTGAATGATGCTAATGGGCTTGGTGATGGCTTATAATAATAATAATAATAATAATAATAATAATAATAATAATAATAATAATAATAATAACAATAATAAAATAATAATAATAATAATAATAATAATAATAATAATATAATAATAATAATAATAATAATAATAATAATAATAATAATAATAATAATAATAATAATAATAATAATAATAATAATAATAATGATAATAATAATAATAATTACTAGACTTGTGAAAGACAAGACGAAAAGAGGAAAAAGAACTGAGTACCAGAATTAATTTCCTAGATAAAAGTTTTTTTTTTTATAGACAATGTATTTAAATATTGATTTATTCAGTTTACTGTTTTACTAATTGAAATACTGCTAGAAAGAATGATCACCTGATGGTCCGAGACCGAGCGAGCGATTAGCGGACGGAGAGTCGAGCCTCCACCACTACCAGCGCTGAATGACTCGCACGGGTTTGGCGCTTCATCTCATACAAATTATTGTTAAAATAATTAACAATAGTTATGAAATTATGAGAAAAGTAAACTCTTAGTGCATGTGGTTATTATTATTATTATTATTATTATTATTATTATAATTTTATTATTATTGTTATTATATTTTACTATTTATGTTATTTCATTACTCTAGGAGTCTAGTTGATCAGGCCCTGATTCATCGGGAGGCCTGGTCATGGACCGGGCCGCGGGGGCGTTGATCCCCGGAATAACCTCCAGGTAACCTCCAGGTATCAGAAAGGTAGAAGGGTGAAAAGCAGTGTGATGAAAGGAAGAGTAACAGTGATGGAAGAAAAAGCCAAAAGGGACAAAGACGGGAAATAAGATATGACGGGATGAAATTTATAGGAAGAAATGAGTGTGAGTACGTACTCACCTATATGTGGTTGCAAGGGTGGATTCACAGCTGTGTGTGTGCGTGCGTGTGTGTGTGTGTGTGTGTGTGTGTGTGTGTGTGTGTGTGTGTGTGTGTGTGTGTGTGTGTGTGTGTGTGTGTGTGTGTACTCACCTAGTTGAGGTTGCAGGGGTCGAGTCTGAGCTCCTGGTCCCGCCTCTTCACTGGTCGCTACTAGGTCACTCTCCCTGAACCGTGAGCTTTATCGTACCTCTGCTTAAAGCTATGTATGGATCCTGCCTCCACTACATCGCTTCCCAAACTATTCCACTTACTGACTACTCTGTGGCTGAAGAAATACTTCCTAACATCCCTGTGATTCATCTGTGTCTTCAACTTCCAACTGTGTCCCCTTGTTACTGTGTCCCATCTCTGGAACATCCTGTCTTTGTCCACCTTGTCAATTCCTCTCAGTATTTTGTATGTCGTTATCATGTCCCCCCTATCTTTCCTGTCCTCCAGTGTCGTCAGGTTGATTTCCCTTAACCTCTTCTCGTAGGACATACCTCTTAGCTCTGGGACTAGTCTTGTTGCAAACCTTTGCACTTTCTCTAGTTTCTTTACGTGCTTGACTAGGTGTGGGATCCAAACTGGTGCCGCATACTCCAATATGGGCCTAACGTACACGGTGTACAGGGTCCTGAATGATTCCTTATTAAGATGTCGGAATGCTGTTCTGAGGTTTGCTAGGCGCCCATATGCTGCAGCCGTTATTTGGTTGATGTGCTCTTCAGAAGATGTGCCTGGTGTTATACTCACCCCAAGATCTTTTTCCTTGAGTGAGGTTTGTAGTTTCTGGCCCCCTAGACTGTACTCCGTCTGCGGTCTTCTTTGCCCTTCCCCAATCTTCATGACTTTGCACTTGGTGGGATTGAACTCCAGGAGCCAATTGCTGGACCAGGTCTGCAGCCTGTCCAGATCCCTTTGTAGTTCTGCCTGGTCTTCGATCGAGTGAATTCTTCTCATCAACTTCACGCCATATGCAAACAGGGACACTTTGGAGTCTATTCCTTCCGTCATGTCGTTCACAAATACCAGAAACAGCACTGGTCCTATGACTGACCCCTGTGGGACCCCACTGGTCACAGGTGCCCACTCTGACACCTCGCCACGTACCATGACTCGCTGCTGTCTTCCTGACAAGTATTCCCTGATCCATTGTAGTGCCTTC
Organism: Cherax quadricarinatus; assembly: GCF_038502225.1. Taxonomy (NCBI): domain Eukaryota; kingdom Metazoa; phylum Arthropoda; class Malacostraca; order Decapoda; family Parastacidae; genus Cherax; species Cherax quadricarinatus. Next base: position 12,149,536 of record NC_091298.1, on the reverse strand, counting down.
CCTGTCATCCCTGCTTGGTCCTCCAGTTTTTGCACCAATCTCTTGTGTTGAACTGTGTCAAACGCCTTTTTGCAGTCCAAGAATGTGCAATCCACCCACCCCTCTCTCTCTTGTCTTACTGCTGTCACCATGTCATAGAACTCCAGTAGGTTTGTGACACAGGATTTCCCGTCCCTGAAACCATGTTGGCTGCTGTTGATGAGATCATTCCTTTCTAGGTGTTCCACCACTCTTCTTCTGATAATCTTCTCCATCATTTTGCATACTATGCATGTCAGTGACACTGGTCTGTAGTTTAGTGCTTCATGTCTGTCTCCTTTTTTAAAGATTGGGACTACATTTTTTTTTTGTGTGTGTGTATGTGCTTTGTTTTACTAACCTCTGATAATAATGTCAATACCTTAACATAGCTGTTACACTCACAGCGTCGCCTGTAAGCTCGGCCTTCTTGTCAGCCTCATTGTTTTGCAAAATTTTGCTTCCTGCAGTCTCCTGTACACCCTTTCCTTTACTAATAACAAGTATTTTCTCGAATTTATTTCGGTATAGCATCTCTTGAATATGGATTCAGTTCCCAGCCCTTTCCAAGAGTTGGTTCTCACATCTTTTCTCACTTCTCCAGAGACCACCTGACAGGCAAGATGATGTCGACATCAGACTTACCTCTCCTACCTTCCTGTCTGTACACCCAGACCCGTCTATTCTTTCAGCCCCTCACTACCTATATACCATTCCTCCTATGCCTCTTCCTTTTTCTCCCACCTCCATCCCTTCCACCCAAACATTAATTCTAACAAACTCACGCGTCGATCATTGTACAGTTAATATACGAGGGGGTGAGTAAAAGTGAAGAGACGAAGTGTAGTGGAGAAAGAAAAAGAGGGCAGGAAGAAGTGAGGAAGGAAGAGAGGGATAAGGAGAGAGAGATAGAGAGAGAGAGGGAAGGGAAGGAGGGATGGAGAGAGAGACAGAGACAGAAAGAGAGAGCGAGAGAGAGGGAAGGAGAGAGGGGGGGATGATGGAGCGAGAGAGCGAGGGAGGGATAATCGAGAGAGAGAGAGAGAGGGGGGGGGAAGAAGCACTGTTCTTACCTAAGCTTAATTTCAAAGCCTGACAAACTCTGAATGAGCTGAGGCAGTTTAACAGTTCTTATTATCACAATTTTACAAAAATATATGTATGCTGCATAACCCATGTATGTATTATGGACATTTAGAAAGAAGACAAGCAACAGACACACCATCAGCACACACATTGAAGTGCCGTTCATGACACAAGGAATGCGCTTCCCTTCTGATAACCAGTAGCATCTTAGGCCTCTTCTCACAAACACACTTCAAGCCTCAGATCTCTACAACATTGACGGCGTATCATCTTCGCATAGCCAAGCTTCCTTCCAGATGCAATGGGAGGAGAGAATCTGATAGGGAAGGACGCTGGATGTTGTTGTCGTGTATTTCCTCCCCCCCCCCTTTCCCTTTCCCTCCTTGCCGGAGATGATCACCACAGCCGCCATCTTCTCTCACGATCGATTCAACATTTTCCAATGGGCAGAAGGTGGTCGGGAAGGGGCCAGCTCCCACGACGGCCACCACAATGCCACACTGTCCGGTCGGCCATCAGAGGAGACTTCAAAAACAAAAACAAAAAATGCACGTTGAGAAAACGATTACGGTTTCATACATATCGAGGAGGAATACTTCAACACAATTCATTTTCTCGTGTATAACACTACGAATTATCCCCTAAGAATGTAGTATTTGTGACAAAAGCATCATTCTTCATTTCCAATGGTAGAGAGATTTTTTCGAAAGGAATGAGTCCTGGATGATGAGCAGAAATGTCTGTTTAATGAGAGAAAAGCAAATATTTTCCTTGTCTCACCTAAACCTCATAAGAATTTAGAGGAGTGTAATAACACAGATAATTATGATCATTACTTAAGATGTCCAGAAGAGTTGTGATATAAAGCTACAGCCTGTTGTCCAGTATCATTCTTTCTCTATTTCTTGAAAACTGAGAGATTCTTCAGTTATAAGAATGAGAGTTCCTAGTTATCATTTTACAAGTGTGGCTCTAGAAACTGCTCTATTGTAAAGTTATTTTAAAGCTATATGAAGCATTTATCATATGGTTCAAGATATATAGGGTACAGGGTGAATATGGAGCCCTCTGTGAGCCAGAGTGCTATTTGGTCAGTTGATTTGATTTCTTGAATATCTGTTGTGAGATACTGTAGGTAAGTAGTGAATGATACATGATTATCAAAGACTTTTTCTTGAAAAAAGGGAAGCCCAGAGAGAAAACAAGATGATTACTCATCTTGTGGTATAACAGATGTCTTCTAGTTATCTACTAACCTGAGTATACTTGAGAATATTGGTACTGCATATAACACTAATACCACAGACATATTTCCGAAGCTGAAGACTGCACAGACATTGGAGACTGGGTGAGGCCCTTGCCCTGGCATAAGCGTCTCACGACGCTTATGCCTCGTAGAATTTTGCAAGTACTACTGCAACCAATACGAGATATTTATCTCTATAGTTTTTTGGAGAGCTTAATGTTATTCATTTCCTCATTAAATCATATATGAGTGAGAAATGTAGGCTGTTAGTGGGACGATCATAGATACTTTCATTTGTGCCATATTGGAGGTGCAGTTTTTAACTGTGTTGTTTTTACTGTGCACCGAGATAGACTTGCCTTGCATGGGCCAGCAGACGAACTGCAGTACTCATTTACTCGTCTGTTATTATGAAACATGTCACCTATCTTTGGCATTCTCTAGTGGATAAAGCCTCGCGATTGGTGGCTGATGAGTCTCAGGGCTGTACGTGTCTCCTCTCGTGTATACGTGAAGGTTGGAGGACATTCATTGAAACAGACCTTCCATAAAGCACAGTCAATGAAACAGACCTTTCATAATGCACATTCACTGAAACAAACCTTCTATAACAAAGGACCAAGCTCACGCGTGTAGCTGTATTCTGCTAATGGCTGACTTTTAGTCTAGGCTCCTTAAGGAGCTTCTTTAAGGGATCGATCATGAAAGGTAATAGCTAAAGAGAAGTAGAATGTAATCAGAGACTCCTATACATTTGAAGCTACAAAGAAAGAAAGCTTAGGTAACCTTAAAATAATTGTCAGTCCCACGCCTGTAAGTGATAGAAAAAATAACAATTAGTTTTTGAGATTATTGTCTCACAACAAACGAGTGATTGACAGCAGTGACAGGTCTGTAACTGCTAGCCATAGCTCGGCTGTTCTCTTTGTCTAAGCTAACGACATTTACCTAGTTCCATAAAGAGACTCATTACCCTGTGCTAAGAATGTTGCGATGAGTAAAAGGCGTCGGTAGCTGATCTGAACAGTCTCATGTCCTGAGATTCAAGGAGCAGGACTTCTCTCTGTTTGGTTGTTAGTTCCTCCATGTCTTGAAGCATGTCTGTGAAGATATGATATTTTCCTTATAGCAGCAAAAGATATGTTACGTCAGTCTTTTATTTCAACAGTCCCTTCCTGCCTACTTAAAAGTGGAATACTCTCTGCAGGTGAATATCCATGTTGGTCACTGACCAGATGAGAGGTGGGCATCTCTGCTACCCACTGACCAGAGACCACAAGACTATTTTTTGTGTCCACCTCTCACCGACAGATGGCTTAGCATTAAGCCTTCAATCAAGATGCCTTGATGCAGGTGAAAGGCTCTTGATCAAAGGAACTGCACCAACCCTTTCCCTGGAGCAAACCTTATTGCCTTCTATATTCAGTGCCGTGAAATTACTTAAGCATAGCACGTTAACTATACATTAATCAGTATTGAGCTTTCTCCATTCTGTCACAGTT
>NC_091298.1:12138184-12140684 GCF_038502225.1 Cherax quadricarinatus | reverse complement strand
ATTCCAGAAACAGTAACATTATGAATCAGAAGCCTAAACACACACTCGGCATTATTTGATTTTAACATGCTTGTCTAAACACTTCTGAGACATCACGATACAATTAATCTATTAATTTAATTAGAAAAATAGGTCTATAGTTTTCGTTATAATATTTTTTACTTTTAAATATTTCTGCTCAGTCATAAACGGTTTACAACTTCAGAAAAATGTTCTTCATTATTTTTTCTGCCTGATATAATTTGTTATTACCCAGAAGTATTTGTTTCCTTCGAATTGTTTCTTCTTCCTGATGAAAGAGATTGCAAAATATTTTCCTCTCAAACAAAAAAAAAAAAATGGTTCTCCCCGAGGAATATTTCTTCTTCGGAAATTTTAACGAAGATCCAAATCAGCTAAAATACAGTAATCGATACCAAATCTATGCAAAAGTAACCGTATGTGTAACCTTGAGCAGGAAGAACCGATACAATAACCAATTTGTATAAACCCAGGAAATCCTGACCTTCCCAGTGGAAGAGGAGGAGGAACAAGAAGAGAAAGATAAGAAGATAATCAAGCAGCACATGATGTAGAATGATAACAAGACGATTAAGAATTAGTGGAAAACGGGTAATTAATGAGGGAGAAGATTATTATTGATAAATTGATGAGGAAGCGTTTAACACAAACGTTTAATACAAAACGTGGAGGAATTCGAGATAATTACGTATTAATCCAAGAAACGGGTAGTTCCAGTTTCTTAAATCAAGAGCCCTTCACTAGAACGGAGTTTAACGAGCATGAGGGAATATGTGAAGGTAACAGGTGAGAAGGAAGGTGACCAAGCCAGGTGTAGATGGTAGCACCTAGAGAGGCTGGTATCCCCGGGTTTTAGGTGAAGGGAAAGAGAGAATACACAAAAGGAAACGCGGAGAAAAAAGGGAAGAGGAGAGAAGAGGAGAAGAAAGCGGCTGGTCTCCCATACTCTGAGACTCTTGGAAGGTACCCATCACTGCTACCATCACAGCTACAGCCACCACTACAACCACCAACAACAACATTATAACCACCACAACCACTACCTCCATCACTACTGCTACGACCACTTCAGTTGTACCACACGTTGCCATAACGACCCCCAGTCACTACCAGCACCACAACCATCAACACTGCCTTCACCATCACCACTGCTAATGAAACCATCACTACCATTACCTGTATAACTATCAATACCACCACTGCCATAACTACCTCTATTACCATCTACTAAAGCCATCACTACTACCATCAATTCAATTAAAACCATAATCACCACCATCATCACCACCAGCCCCACCACCATCAGCACTACTGAAACCACCATCAATATCACCAATGGCAACACCACTACAACCAGCACCACCACCACCATCCCCATCACCGCTACCTATACAGCCATCAAAACCACCATAATCTCCACCATCACAATCATCCACCACCACTACCACCAGCATCAGTACCTCTCATCATCATCATCACCACCACTCACCTCCCGCTACCACCTCCACCCCCACCACCTACGTCCCACTGCCTCCACCATCACCACCACCCATTTCCAAAACCACCACCACCATCACTACCATAACCACCACCACCACCACCACCATCTCCCATTGCTACCACCACCACCATCACCACCAGCTCCCTATGCCACAACCACCACCACCTTCACCACCATAACCACCACCACCACAACTGCCTTTGCCATCACCACCACCTCCACCCCACTTCCACCTCCCTCCCCATTTCCACTCCACCTTCACCCCACCACCACCTCCACCCCCACCTCCACCCCAACCTCCACCTCCACTTCTCATCGCCATTACCTCGGCGGTGTATAGTCAGAGCTCATCCTGCAGTTTAATCTAAAGAGACGGTAGTGGGGAGAGGAGACGGTAGTGGGGAGAGGAGAAGGTAGTGGGGAGAGGAGGAAGGGGTATTAGGGTATTCCAGTATCACAAGGTTGTTATGTACTGATCAAAAGGGATGCTGCAGCCTCCTCACGATAGGCTCTAGCACAGAGAACACTGTGTCTTGATCGATGATGGAGATGGGGGAGAAGGGGAGGGAGGGAGAGAGGGTGGTGACGAAGGGCGAGGAAGCCAGCAGCAGCAGCGGCCGCAGCAGTTTTAGTGGCAGCAACAGCAACAGTAGCAACAGCGGCTGCAGCATGGCAGCACCTTCAGTGGCAGCAACAGCAGTAGCAACAACGGCAGCAGAATGGCAGCAGCTTCATTAGTAGCAGCAGTAGGAGCAGCAGCTGTTGTAGTAATAATGATGCAGTTTTGCTGCTGCAGGTGTGGTGAGAGGCTGACAGGAAAGCTGACTAAGTCTTAGTAAGCTTGGTAATGGAGCTTGAACAAAAGCCTTGCGGTTGTTAACAGTACAAACACAAAAGCCAAAAGCTTAGCATATAAAGCCTGAAGCTTCGTAACAGTGCTGAAACATGAGCTTTAATCTTAGTAACAGTGCTGAAACA
>NC_091298.1:12128184-12133184 GCF_038502225.1 Cherax quadricarinatus | reverse complement strand
TACACTCGATCGAAGACCAGGCAGAACTACAAAGGGATCTGGACAGGCTGCAGAACTGGTCCAGCAATTGGCTCCTGGAGTTCAATCCCACCAAGTGCAAAGTCATGAAGATTGGGGAAGGGCAAAGAAGGCCGCAGACGGAGTACAGTCTAGGGGGTCAGAGACTACAAACCTCACTCAAGGAAAAAGATCTTGGGGTGAGTATAACACCAGGCACATCTCCTGAAGCGCACATCAACCAAATAACTGCTGCAGCATATGGGCGCCTAGCAAACCTCAGAACAGCATTCCGACATCTTAATAAGGAATCGTTCAGGACCCTGTACACCGTATACGTTAGGCCCATATTGGAGTATGCGGCACCAGTTTGGAACCCACACCTAGCCAAGCACGTAAAGAAACTAGAGAAAGTGCAAAGGTTTGCAACAAGACTAGTCCCAGAGCTAAGAGGTATGTCCTACGAGGAGAGGTTAAGGGAAATCAACCTGACGACACTGGAGGACAGGAGAGATAGGGGGGACATGATAACGACATACAAAATACTGAGAGGAATTGACAAGGTGGACAAAAACAGGATGTTCCAGAGATTGGACACAGTAACAAGGGGACACAGTTGGAAGCTAAAGACACAGATGAATCACAGGGATGTTAGGAAGTATTTCTTCAGCCACAGAGTAGTCAGTAAGTGGAATAGTTTGGGAAGCGATGTAGTGGAGGCAGGATCCATACATAGCTTTAAGCAGAGGTACGATAAAGCTCACGGCTCAGGGAGAGTGACCTAGTAGCGATCAGTGAAGAGGCGGGGCCAGGAGCTCGGACTCGACCCCCGCAACCTCAACTAGGTGAGTACAACTAGGTGAGTACACACACGTAATCAGGCTAAGGAAGGAAGGAGGAGAGACAACAAGAAATGACCGTGAAGTATGTGAAGAACTCAACAAGAGATTCAAAGAAGTGTTCACAGAGGAGACAGAAGGGACTCCAGAAAGACGGAGAGGTGGGGCACACCACCAAGTGCTGGACACAGTGCACACAACCGAGGAAGAAGTGAAGAGGCTTCTGAGTGAGCTAGATACCTCAAAGGCAATGGGGCCAGATAACATCTCCCCATGGGTATTGAGAGAGGGAGCAGAGGCGCTATGTGTACCCCTAACAACAATATTCAATACATCTATCGAAACAGGGAGATTGCCTGAGGCATGGAAGACAGCAAATGTAGTCCCAATCTTTAAAAAAGGAGACAGACATGAAGGATTAAACTACAGACCAGTGTCACTGACATGTATAGTATGCAAAATCATGGAGAAGATTATCAGGAGAAGAGTGGTGGAACACCTAGAAAGGAATGATCTCATCAACAGCAGCCAACATGGTTTCAGGGACGGGAAATCCTGTGTCACAAACCTACTGGAGTTCTATGACATGGTGACAGCAGTAAGACAAGAGAGAGAGGGGTGGGTGGATTGCATTTTCTTGGACTGCAAGAAGGCGTTTGACACAGTTCCACACAAGAGATTGGTGCAAAAACTGGAGGACCAAGCAGGGATAACAGGGAAGGCACTACAATGGATCAGGGAATACTTGTCAGGAAGACAGCAGCGAGTCATGGTACGTGGCGAGGTGTCAGAGTGGGCACCTGTGACCAGCGGGGTCCCGCAGGGGTCAGTCCTAGGACCAGTGCTGTTTCTGGTATTTGTGAACTACATGACGGAAGGAATAGACTCTGAGGTGTCCCTGTTTGCAGATGACGTGAAGTTGATGAGAAGAATACACTCGATCGAAGACCAGGCAGAACTACAAAGGGATCTGAACAGGCTGCAGACCTGGTCCAGCAATTGGCTCCTGGAGTTCAATCCCACCAAGTGCAAAGTCATGAAGATTGGGGAAGGGCAAAGAAGGCCGCAGACGGAGTACAGTCTAGGGGGTCAGAGACTACAAACCTCACTCAAGGAAAAAGATCTTGGGGTGAGTATAACACCAGGCACATCTCCTGAAGCGCACATCAACCAAATAACTGCTGCAGCATATGGGCGTCTAGCAAACCTCAGAACAGCATTCCGACATCTTAATAAGGAATCATTCAGGACCCTGTACACCGTGTATGTTAGGCCCATATTGGAGTATGCGGCACCAGTTTGGAACCCACACCTAGCCAAGCACGTGAAGAAACTAGAGAAAGTGAAAAGGTTTGCAACAAGACTAGTCCCAGAGCTAAGAGGTATGTCCTACGAGGAGAGGTTAAGGGAAATCAACCTGACGACACTGGAGGACAGGAGAGATAGGGGGGACATGATAACGACATACAAAATACTGAGAGGAATTGACAAGGTGGACAAAGACAGGATGTTCCAGAGATTGGACACAGTAACAAGGGGACACAGTTGGAAGCTGAAGACACAGATGAATCACAGGGATGTCAGGAAGTATTTCTTCAGCCACAGAGTAGTCAGTAAGTGGAATAGTTTGGGAAGCGATGTAGTGGAGGCAGGATCCATACATAGCTTTAAGCAGAGGTATGATAAAGCTCACGGCTCAGGGAGAGTGACCTAGTAGCGATCAGTGAAGAGGCGGGGCCAGGAGCTCGGACTCGACCCCCGCAACCTCAACTAGGTGAGTACAACTAGGTGAGTACACACATACATACACACACACATACACATACACACACACATGTACACACACACACACAAACACACACACCCTCACAGGCCCCACAAACCACAGTGTTGGAAAGGAAACTGAAGGTATGGTACACAAACGCTGATGGTATAACAAATAAGTGGGAGGAGTGGTATGAAAGAGTCAAAGAGGCATCACCGGACATCATAGCTCTCACAGAAACCAAGCTTACAGGTATGATAACAGATGCCCTCTTTCCAACGGGATACCAAATCCTGAGGAAAGACAGAGGGAACAGGATGGGGGTGGAGGAGTGGCATTGCTGATCAAAAATCGCTGGAATTTTGATGAGCTGGAGAGAGGAGACAGCGGAGAAGATAGTGATTACATAGCGGGAACGCTTCACTCTGGAGGTCCCAAGGTGGTAATAGCAGTGATGTATAACCCACCACAGAGCAGCAGGAGGCCTAGGCAAGAGTACGACGAGAGCAATAGAGCGATGGTTGACACACTGGCTAGAGTGGCCAGAAGAGCTCATGCATGCAGGGCAAAGCTCCTGATCATGGGTGACTTTAACCACAAGGAGATCGATTGGGAGAACTTGGACCCGCATGGGGGCCAAGATACATGGAGGGCTAAGATGATGGAGGTGGTACTGGAAAACTTCATGTACCAACACGTAAGGGACACTACAAGAGAGAGAGGAGAGGATGAACCAGCAAGGCTAGACTTAGTATTCACCTTGAGTAGTGCAGATATCGAGGACATCACATATGAAAGACCCCTTGGGGCCAATGACCATGTGGTTTTAAGCTTCGAATACACAGTAGAGCTACAAGTGGAGGGAGAAGCAGGAAGGCCAGGACGAATGAAGCCAAACTACAAGAAAGGGGACTACACAGGAATGAGGAACTTCCTGAACGGGGTTCATTGGGACAGAGAACTGGCAGGGAAGCCAGTTAATGAGATGATGGAATATGTAGCAATATAATGCAAGGAGGCTGATGAGAGGTTTGTACCCAAGGGTAACAGGAATAATGAAAAAGCCAGGATGAGCCCATGGTTTATCCAAAGGTGCAGGGAGGCAAAAACCAAGTGTGCTTGGGAATGGAAGAAATATAGAAGGCAAAGGACCCAGGAGAATAAGGAGAGCAGTCGTAGAGCCAGAAACGAATATGCACAGATAGAAGGGAGGCCCAAAGACAATATGAAAATGACATAGCAGCGAAAGCCAAATCTGACCCGAAACTGTTGTACAGCCACATCAGGAGGAAAATAACAGTCAAGGACCAGGTAATCAGGCTAAGGAAGGAAGGAGGAGAGACAACAAAAAATGACCGTAAAGTATGTGAGGAACTCAACAAGAGATTCAAAGAAGTGTTCACAGAGGAGACAGAAGGGGCTCCAGAAAGACGGAGAGGTGGGGCACACCACCATGTGCTGGACACAGTGCACACAACCGAAGAAGTGAAGAGGTTTCTGAGTGAGCTAGATACCTCAAAGGCAATGGGGCCAGATAACATCTCCCCATGGGTATTGAGAGAGGGAGCAGAGGCACTATGTGTACCCCTAACAACAATATTCAAAACATCTATCGAAACAGGGAGATTGCCTGAGCATGGAAGACAGCAAATGTAGTCCCAATCTTTAAAAAAGGAGACAGACATGAAGCATTAAACTACAGACCAGTGTCACTGACATGTATAGTATGCAAAATCATGGAGAAGATTATCAGGAGAAGAGTGGTGGAACACCTAGAAAGGAATGATCTTATCAACAGCAGCCAACATGGTTTCAGGGACGGGAAATCCTGTGTCACAAACCTACTGGAGTTCTATGACATGGTGACAGCAGTAAGACAAGAGAGAGAGGGGTGGGTGGATTGCATATTCTTGGACTGCAAGAAGGCGTTTGACACAGTTCCACACAAGAGATTAGTGCAAAAACTGGAGGACCAAGCAGGGATAACAGGGAAGGCACTACAATGGATCAGGGAATACTTGTCAGGAAGACAGCAGCGAGTCATTGTGCGTGGCGAGGTGTCAGAGTAGGCACCTGTGACCAGCGGGGTCCCACAGGGGTCAGTCCTAGGACCAGTGCTGTTTCTGGTATTTGTGAACGACATGACGGAAGGAATAGACTCTGAGGTGTCCCTGTTTGCAGATGACGTGAAGTTGATGAGAAGAATTCACTCGATCGAAGGCCAGGCAGAACTACAAAGGGATCTGGACAGGCTGCAGACCTGGTCCAGCAATTGGCTCCTGGAGTTCAATCCCACCAAGTGCAAAGTCATGAAGATTGGGGAAGGGCAAAGAAGACCGCAGACGGAGTACAGTCTAGGGGGCCAGAGACTACAAACCTCACTCAAGGAAAACGATCTT
>NC_091298.1:12110684-12123184 GCF_038502225.1 Cherax quadricarinatus | reverse complement strand
CCACGATTGTTAACGATATCCACTCTCTTGCCTTGAAGCACTTTGCGCATCCACTCTGATACATGTCCCACTCAAGTTATATGTCTAAATTCTCGTTAACTGGAGATACCTCCTTTGTCAGCCATGAGGGGCTCTAGCAAGCTGCTAGTAGTTGTACTAACTAGCTACTGTAGTTGCACTAACAAGCTAATGATATTTACAATAATAGGCTACTTTTAGTTGCATTAACAAGCTACAGTCAACTACATTAACATCCTACTGGTAGTTACAATAACAGGTCAAGAGTTTTAGTTAAGGGCCTATAGCACTTGTATAGCCGAACGAGTGTTCAATTTCACTAATTTTTCAGTCTTACGATTTTTTTTTATTTTAAGAGAATCACTAAACCTTTGTGGGTTATACAGCACAAAGGTGTAGCGGAAGCTAGATGAGAATGAACTTCTGTTTTTGTGAATAATAATAATAATAATAATAATAATAATAATAATAATAATAATAATAATAATAATAATAATAATAATAATAATAATAATAATAATAATAATAATAATAACAATCACCCAAATGATCTTCTCAAAAAGAAATTAATGAGATGATTCGACAGTCACTTGAAGAAGATAGAAACAAATGAATATACAAAGCTGAGAAATATTCCACAAAAACGTCACTATTGACGTATTAAGAAGCCAGTGGTAATGTCTGGCACATGCTGTTTGCCAGTAGAAATGAAGAGGCAAAGCTATTTATAGTAATAACGATTGAATTAATTGCAGTAACCAGAGTAAATAGTACCTACCTTAATAAACAGGTGAATAGCAGAGTCTCAAGTATTCTCTTGCCAGTAATATAAGGCTTGTAATAGTTACAATTCTGGGAATAATGGCTGTTTTTGAAGCATCATTGTAAGATATTGATAGCTTTTAATATCAGAGTCAACTAGTAGGTAGTGCTGGGGAGGGGTTAGACAGAGGTGGGGGGGAGATGGCTGTGTTTTCTTAGTGTGTTAATGTTTTTTTTTAACGTAGCTTACTCCTATTTACTGTGGTTTAATGCTCTTATTGCTATTAGTGCTATTTTAGTTTTGCATAGTTATTCTTTAGAATTTTTATTGCTGCTTTTTCTTGGTGTTTATTGCTATTTTATTGCTGCTTAATGTTGTTTTAGTGTTGCTTAATGCTATTTAACTGTTTTTGTTACGAAATTATAAAAACTGATAAAGTCCCTGGTGGACTAAAAGTCTTCTCAATAAAATGTCATAAACTACAAATTGCTTCTTATTAACAATATTTATTGCTAGATTATTACTGCATAATTCCTTTTCGGAGTTATTTGTGCTATTCATGTGTATTGCTGCTATTTATGCTATCTTAGTGTATTTTCGTTGCTATTTTAGTATTAGTGTTGCTACTGCTAGATATGTTGTTAGCTATTCACCCAAGTTAGAAAATAAGCAACTGTTAGTAGATAGTTAAACAAATTTGGAAGGATTATTTTTACCTACAGAAAGAAAGATTCTGACACGGAGAGAAAAGCAGAGACACAGAAGGTGAAACTCAGCAGAGACACAGAAGGTGAAACTCAGCAGAGACACAGAAGGTGAAACTCAGCAGAGACACAGAAGGTGAAACTCAGCAGAGACACAGAAGGTGAAACTCAGCAGAGACACAGAAGGTGAAACTCAGCAGAGACACAGAAGGTGAAACTCAGCAGAGACACAGAAGGTGAAACTCAGAAGAGACACAGATGAGACTCAGGGCTGGATAAGCAAGGAAACAAAGGAATTCGGAAAAATCACAAGGAATGGAGACCCTTTCGACGTGTTAAGAATAATTTCTTACCAGGAGTCACAGTAAAGCAGAGTATTTTATCGGATATATATATATTTTTTTCACCCACTGCACTCGCTAGTCAAAAATTATTGTGTGTTGCACACAGTGAAAACAAATATAAGAAATTATGCTTAATGCAGGTTGCTGCAAACAATCAGAAAAAAAATATACAATTTTTGTAGTATTTTAATGAACAGTTGTTCGAAAAAAAAAGAATATGAAAACAGTTTTAAACACTGCTATTATCAGAAATTATTGATAAAAGATCCAATCTTAAACGAAAATACTTTTTTTTCTGTGACTTGTCTTGACTAGTTCTACTATTGGAGGAGGGGTAGGGGGGGAGGGTGCCTTGATGCCATTGAAGGGGCCTTGAAATTGGATATATACTCCCTTTCCCTGGATCGAATTTGATTGCTTCCCATTCCCTTTGAACTGTGTGACCCCTTTGGTTTTAGCACTCCCCATATTGTAATAAATATTAATGATAATAATAATGATAATAACAATTTATAAAAATAATAATATGTGGATTTCTATTGGAATGAATAGTTTTTTAATTATCTGTGTGAGTCTCTATTGACTAATTTGGCTTTTTATTAATTAATTTATTTCTTTATTGAACTAGGTGACTGGTAGATAATCTTTGGTACTTTCTATTGATCTATGATGTTTCCTATTGAGTGGATTTACTTTAATCTATATGAATTTAACTTATCAAGGTTTTCACATGATTGAAATTTAGAGAATTGCAACTAACTCAGTTTGTCATTAATTACTCACTGACACTGTACTATATACTTAAACACAACAGTCTTGAAAATATAAAATATAAAACATTATTCTTTAAACAAATGTACTATGTAAGCAACAGCCGTCTCAAATTAAATCAATTTTACATTAAAATGTTTGAGTGATTTCATTTGTACAAAGTGGAAATTTTATGTTCTTAAAACCCGAAAAAAAACAAAAACTAGACTTTCATAGTTTCTACACCTGAAAAATTAAACTTTAAAGAGCAAATAATAATTAGACGTACGTGGGTCTAATAAATGAATTAGAGATAAGAAAAATTATTGAAAAAAAAGGCCTCAGATAATGCGGTTCTCTGAAAGCGAGATATTTTCAAAGAACCGCATATAAAATTGCTTTCAAATGATGTATGTTACCGTCATTATCATCCCACAAGAGTAAGAAGGGCTAAATCACTCTGTGTTCTCATAAGAAAATCACCCATATCATTGTACGATTTAATTCCCCTGTAGTTGTGTATCAATCACGCAGTTTAAGCCAAGAACAAATTCAGTGACTCGAAATGAGCATAAAGATCAAATGTTCATAATAATAATAATAATTATAATAATAATAATAATAATAATAATAATAATAATAATAATAATAATAATATTAATAATAATAATAATAATAATAATAAAAATAATAATAATAATAATAAATGTAAATGATAATAATAATAAATATAAATAATAATAATAATAATAATAATAGTAATAATAATAATAATAATAATAATAATAATAATAATAATAATAATAATAATAAATCTAAATGATAATAATAATAAATGTAAATAATAATGATAATAATAATAATAATAATAATAATAATAATAATAATAATAAATAATGATATTAATACTACTGTTGCTAATAATAATAATAATAATAATAATAATAATAATAATAATAATAATAATAATAATAATAATAATCACAAAAACGACTAATAAGAAGTGTTAATAATATAATAATTGTCATAAAGGAGTAATGAGATGTGCAGGTGAGCGGTGGAAGCCTTGCAACCAGCGTCACCACCACCTCTCTCAGGTTATAACAACGTCGCCGAGAGATAGAGACAGGTAGATAGGGAGTGGGAGGGAGAAAGAAGAGAGGGAGATAGTAGTAGTAGTAGAGAGAGAGAGAGAGAGAGAGAGAGAGAGAGAGAGAGAGAGAGAGAGAGAGAGAGAGAGAGAGAGAGAGAGAGAGAGAGAGAGAGAGAGAGAGAGAGAGGGAGAGAGAGAGAGGATCCGTGGGCTTACTTTAATCATCAGCTCAGGGGATGCCAAGTGCATGAGTGCAAAAGCATCAGTGGGGCTCTTCTGGTGGGACATTCCTCAGAGTCTGGTCAAAAAAAAAAACACCTCCCCCCCTCCCCGGACACAGAGCCTTGCCACAACTTCCAAAAGTGGCCGATAAAGTTTTCAAAGAGTAAAAAAAAAAAAAAAGAGAATCAGTGAAAAGCCTGCGTATTATTCCTTCGAGACTGTGTGATTCCAAAATACGTCGAGCTAGGAGACGTATTATCATAATGTATCACCTCATCCTTATCTATAATAATTCATCATAAACACGGGGGATGTAATTCATGATCATCTAACTCCATAAAGGGGTAAACACACACGCTCGGTTCGTCTTCGTCTCTCCAGCTGCGTTCGACTTTCGGGCGAACCCACTCGGCGCCTGATTGGCTGAGCAGCTACGAAGAAGTGTGACGTCACCAGAGAAATGCCAATCACGAGCCGAGATATCTGGCGAGAAACTTGGGTGGTGGTACACGTGGTGTCGCGCGGGGAGGTCGACTTGAGGGCTACGGTGTCGCCACTTACTTGGCCTCGCCAGCTCCAATGTAATTTTCCCTGCCGGCAGATTTTTCGGAGCAGAGAGCCGCGGGGAAGAGTATCAGTCCAAGAGAATTTTGCGGCAGTAGGGCAGTGTGGTTGGGCGACTCACACAAACATTCCGACTGCGGTGAGAAGGCTGAGGCCGCGGACGGCAGAGTTTTACATCAGTCAGCGCATGGCAGAAGCGGGCGGGTTGGTGTGGCGGGGAGGGCGGCCGGCCGGGTGGTCAGCTAGACCAGCTTCAGATGCTCCACCGTCCTGGTCGACGGTGGAGGTCCTCCCGGTCAGGCAGCAGCAGCGGCAGGAGGCGGAGCTGGCGGCGGCGCGGCAATATTATCACAGGCGGCGGTGGGCAGCACTGGCGGCATAGAGGCAGGCAGGCAGGCAGGCAGCTCGGCGCGGCAGCAGGCACTACTTGCAACTTTTTTACTCGCCTATAGAGGGGAGAAAGACCAGCCTCCACGAGCCTGCAGGCACACACACACGTGCCCAAACCTTCTCATATCTCAAGCTTTCCCGTTATGAATAAAGATTTTAACCCCCTCCTTCAGTACCCAAAGGCTCGTCCCCAAATACACATGCCAGTTTTCCTCAAGAACTTCGAACTACTTAACGTCCCATTAGAGAAGATGTAATTATCGAGCAGTGGGCAATGCACGCCACAGTAGGCAAGCGGTGCATTGCATCAACGAGGGGTGGCTGAGATACGATAATACAGCTCATTTTTTTTTTTAGATGGACTAACATTTGTACACCATACGCTCATTAAGGAACTGCGTTAACTGAGAGTCTATCTCAGCGAGCACGAATGTGATTGTCAGCAGCTCCGTCAGTACGCAAGGGAAGCAAGGAGCCGCTTGAGACAAGGTGCTGATCCCTTGATGTACGACTTAGGTACTGCTGTCATCCACGCTGCCAAAAGCACAGACAACTCTCCCTTTTTTTCATTTTTCAAAATGCAATGAATCGATGTCAGTACAGTTGGGACAGTGCGCCGGGGAGGAAGAACACACACATACACCCTATAGTCTCCCTCCCAGCTCTCCTCCCTGAAGCTCCCTCCTTCCCTCCCTACCACCCTCCATTCCTGCTTTCTATGCACCAGAACGATGCTCCCTCCTCAATCCTTCCCTCTTACTCCACCTTCATCTCACACTCGGGTAATTATTGGAGTAATGTTTAGGTGTTTGGTGGTGTCTTCTGGAAACACACACACATACACACACATACACACACATACACACACACATACACACACACACACACACATACACATGGTATAAACCTTGGTAATAAATACCGACAAGTTGGTTTAGAAAGACACGTAAGCAAACACTATAACATATTTATTAGAAAACGTTTCGGTCCTGGGACCTTGATCACTTCTAACCGTGGTTAGAAGTGATCAAGGTCCCAGGACCGAAACGTTTTCTAATAAGTATGTTATAGTGTTTGCTTACGTGTCTTTCTAAACCAACACACACACACACACACACACACACACACACACACACACACACACACACACACACACACACACACACACACACACACACCCACACTAAGTCATGAAGACTGGGGAAGGTCAAAGAAGACCGCAGGCGAAGTACATGTCAGGTGGCCAAAGGCCGCAAACCTCACTCAGGAAAAGGATCTTGAGGTGAGTATAATACCGAGCACATCTGAAGTGCACATCAACCAAATAACTGCTGCAGCAGATGGGCGTCTAGCAAACCTAAAAATAGCATTCCGACATCTCAGTAAGGAAACGTTCATGACTCTGTACATCGTGTACGTCAGGCCCATATTAGGCCTGCTTGACCTGCTGGTCAAGAGGGTTAAGAAATTAAAGAAAGTGCAAAAGTTTGTAATAAGACTAGTCCCGGAGCTAAAGAGCATGTCCAGGAGAGAGACAGGGGGGACATGATAACAATATAAAAACGACTGAGAGGAACTGACAAGGAGGATAGGGACAGAAAGTTTCAGAGATGTGACACAACAAGGGGTCACAATTGGAAGCTGAAAATTTAGATGAATCACAGGGATGTTAGGAAGTATTTTTTAAGTCATAGAGTTGTCAGGAAGTGGAACAAACTGGACAGTGATGAAGTGGAGGCAGGATTAATACACAGCTTTAAGAAGAGGTACTATAAAGCTCTTGGAGCAAGGAAAAAGTAGACCTAGTAGCTGTCAGCAAAGAAGCGGGGCCAGTAACTATGAATCGACCCCTGTAACCACAAACAGATAAGTACATATAGGTGAGTACACACACACACACACACACACACACACACACACACACACACACACACACACACACACACACACACACGTAGGATAATAGCTCCTATGCCAATGGTGCAATACTTGTGAAGTATATATATGTGGTAGTACTATTTAAATGCAAGGTCCTTTGCCAGGCAGAGTCACGTAACTGATATGAGCTTAGGTAAAAATAAGAGAACTTAGGCGGTTAATGAGCTCAGGTTGGATTAGAACCGGTTAATGAGCTGAGGTAAGACAACGCAACTCAGCCTGGTACAAACTGTGTAAAAATAAAGGCATAGACATTGAGAGCCACACACACATACGCACACATCCAGCATTTCGAGTTAAATATAAAGTTTATCAATAGACTTGTAAAATACTCTGAATGCAAGAGGAATCCAGAAAGAAATCGAAGGCAGAAAGAGGTTTCTTGAAGGAAGTCAGAGAATGCACGAAGAAGCGGTGGAAATGAGTGTGGTGTGGAGAGTGTGGTGTGGAGAGTGTGGTGTAGAGAGTGTGGTGTGGAGAGTGTGGTGTGGAGATTGTGGTGTGGAGAGTGTGGTGCGGAGAGTGTGGTGTGGAGAGTGTGGTGTGGAGATTGTGGTGTGGAGAGTGTGGTGTGGAGATTGTGGTGCGGAGAGTGTGGTGCGGGGAGTGTGGTGTGGAGAGTGTGGTGTGGAGAGTGTGGTGTAGAGAGTGTGGTATGGAGAGTGTGGTGTGGAGAGTGTGGTGTGGAGAGTGTGGTGTGGAGAGTGTGGTGTGGAGAGTGTGGTGTGGAGAGTGTGGTGTGGAGAGTGTGGTGTGGAGAGTGTGGTGTGGAGAGTGTGGTGTGGAGATTGTGGTGTGGAGAGTGTGGTGTGGAGAGTGTGGTGTGGAGAGTGTGGTGTGGAGAGTGTGGTGTGGAGAGTGTGGTGTGGAGAGTGTGGTGTGGAGAGTGTGGTGTGGAGAGTGTGGTGTGGAGAGAGTGGTGTGGAGAGTGTGGTGTGGAGAGTGTGGTGTGGAGAGTGTGGTGTACAGTGAAAATCGTAGGGGGGTTATGCTGGGGGAGGGAATTTAGTGTAGAGGGAGCACAATGTAGAAGGAGAACAGTGGGGATGGAGTATGGTGAATCAGACGTGGTGAAGGGAAGGGAGAAGGGTGTAGAAGGAATAGGTTGGAAAGGGAGAATAGTGAGGATGGAGTATGTGAGGAGGAAGTATGGTGGTGAAAATAAATGTTATGAGGCAGGAGTATGGTGGGAGGAGGAGGAGGAAGTGTTATGGGGGAGTATGGTGGGGAGGGGGAAGTATTATGGGGAGGAAGTATGGTGGAAGGAGGAGGAGGAAGAGTTACGGGGAGGAGTGTGTTGGGGAGGGAGAGTGATACGGGGGGAGAGTGTTACGGGGGGAGAGTGGTGGGGGGGGAGAGTGTTACGGTGGGAGAGTGGTGGGGAGGGAGAGTGTTACGGGGGAAGAGTGGTGGGGAGGGAGTGTGTTACGGAGGGAGAGTGGTCGGGGTGAATAGTGGCCAGGTAGTACGTTGGGGAGAGGGGAGCAAGGAAAGGAGGGAAAGGGCAGTAAGGGAAGGAGGGAGAGGACAGCAAGGGAAGGAGGGAGAGGGCAGCAAGGGAAGGAGGGAGAGGGCAGCAAGGGAAGGAGGGAGAGGGCAGCAAGGGAAGGAGGGAGAGGGCAGCAAGGGAAGGAGGGAGAGGGGAGCAAGGAAAGGAGGGAGAGGGCAGTAAGGGAAGGAGGGAGAGGGCAGCAATGAAAGGAGGGAGAGGGCAGTAAGGGAAGGGGGGAGAGGGCAGCAAGGGAAGGAGGGAGAGGGCAGCAAGGGAAGGAGGGAGAGGGCAGTAAGGGAAGGAGGGAGAGGGCAGCAAGGAAAGGAGGGAGAGGGCAGTAAGGGAAGGAGGGAGAGGGCAGCAAGGGAAGGAGGGAGAGGGCAGCAAGGGAAGGAGGGAGAGGGCAGTAAGGGAAGGAGTGAGAGGGCAGCAAGGGAAGGAGGGAGAGGGCAGCAAGGGAAGGAGGGAGAGGGGAGCAAGGAAAGGAGGGAGAGGGCAGCAAGGGAAGGAGGGAGAGGGGAGCAAGGAAAGGAGGGAGAGGGCAGTAAGGGAAGGAGGGAGAGGGGAGCAAGGAAAGGAGAGAGATGGCAGTAAGGGAAGGAGGGAGAGGGCAGCAAGGGAAGGAGGGAGAGGGCAGCAAGGGAAGGAGGGAGAGGGAAGCAAGGGAAGGAGGGAGAGGGAAGCAAGGGAAGGAGGGAGAGGGCAGCAAGGGAAGGAGGGAGAGGGCAGCAAGGGAAGGAGGGAGAGGGCAGCAAGGGAAGGAGGGAGAGGGCAGCAAGGGAAGGAGGGAGAGGGCAGCAAGGGAAGGAGGGAGAGGGCAGCAAGGGAAGGAGGGAGAGGGCAGCAAGGGAAGGAGGGAGAGGGCAGCAAGGGAAGGAGGGAGAGGGTAGCAAGGGAAGGATGGAGAGGGCAGCAAGGGAAGGAGGAGAGGGAAGCAAGGGAAGGAGGGAGAGGGCAGCAAGGGAAGGAGGGAGAGGGCAGCAAGGGAAGGAGGGAGAGGGCAGCAAGGGAAGGAGGGAGAGGGAAGCAAGGGAAGGAGGGAGAGGGCAGCAAGGGAAGGAGGGAGAGGGAAGCAAGGAAAGGAGGTAGAGGGCAGTAAGTGAAGGAGGGAGAAGGCAGCAAGGAAAGGAGGGAGAGGGCAGTAAGGGAAGGAGGGAGAGGGCAGCAAGGGAAGGAGGGAGAGGGCAGCAAGGGAAGGAGGGAGAGGGCAGCAAGGGAAGAAGGGAAAGGGCAGCAAAGAAATAAGGGAGAGGGCAGCAAGGGAAGGAGGGAGAGGGCAGCAAGGGAAGGAGGGAGAGGGCAGCAAGGGAAGGAGGGAGAGGGCAGCAAGAGAAGGAGGGAGAGAGCAGCAGGGAAGGAGGGAGAGGGCAGCAAAGAAAGGAGGGAGAGGGCAGCAAGGGAAGGAGGGAGAGGGCAGTAAGGGAAGGAAGGAGAGGGGCGCAAGGGAAGGAGGGAGTGGGCAGCAAGGGAAGAATGGAGAGGGCAGCAAGGGAAGGAGGGAGAGGGCAGCAAGGGAAGGAGGGAGAGGGCAGCAAGGGAAGGAGGGAGAGGGCAGCAAGGGAAGGAGCGAGAGGGCAGCAAAGAAAGGAGGGAGAGGGCAGCAAGGGAAGGAGGGAGAGGGGAGCAAGGGAAGGAGGGAGAGAGCAGTAAGGGAAGTAGGGAGAGGGGCGCAAGGGAAGGAGGGAGTGGGCAGCAAGGGAAGGATGGAGAGGGCAGCAAGGGAAGGAGGGAGAAGGCAGCAAGGGAAGGAGGGAGAGGGCGGTAAGGGAAGGAGGGAAAGGGCAGCAAGGGAAGGAGGGAGAGGGCAGCAAGGGAAGGAGGGAGAGGGCAGCAAGGGAAGGAGGGAGAGGGCAGCAAGGGAAGGAGGGAGAGGGCAGCAAGGGAAGAAGGGAGAGGGCAGCAAGGGAAGGAGGGAGAGGGCAGCAAGGGAAGGAGGGAGAGGGCAGTAAGGGAAGGAGGGAGAGGGAAGCAAGGGAAGGAGGGAGAGGGCAGCAAAAGAAGGAGGGAGAGGGCAGCAAGGGAAGGAGGGAGAGGGCAGCAAGGGAAGGAGGGAGAGGGCAGCAAGGGAAGGAGGGAGAGGGCAGCAAAGAAATAAGGGAGAGGGCAGCAAGGGAAGGAGGGAGAGGGCAGCAAGGGAAGGAGGGAGAGGGCAGCAAGGGAAGGAGGGAGAGAGCAGCAAGGGAAGGAGGGAGAGGGGAGCAAGGAAAGGAGGGAGAGTGCAGTAAGGGAAGGAGGGAGAGGGGAGCAAGGAAAGGAGAGAGATGGCAGTAAGGGAAGGAGGGAGAGGGAAGCAAGGGAAAGAGAGAGAGGGCAGCAAGGGAAGGAGGGAGAGGGGAGCAAGGAAAGGAGGGAGAGGGCAGTAAGGGAAGGAGGGAGAGGGGAGCAAGGAAAGGAGAGAGATGGCAGTAAGGGAAGGAGGGAGAGGGAAGCAAGGGAAGGAGGGAGAGGGAAGCAAGGGAAGGAGGGAGAGGGCAGCAAGGGAAGGAGGGAGAGGGCAGCAAGGGAAGGAGGGAGAGGGCAGCAAGGGAAGGAGGGAGAGGGCAGCAAGGGAAGGAGGGAGAGGGCAGCAAGGGAAGGAGGGAGAGGGCAGCAAGGGTAGGAGGGAGAGGGCAGCAAGGGAAGGAGGGAGAGGGCAGCAAGGGAAGGAGGGAGAGGGCAGCAAGGGAAGGATGGAGAGGGCAGCAAGGGAAGGAGGGAGAGGGAAGCAAGGGAAGGAGGGAGAGGGCAGCAAGGGAAGGAGGGAGAGGGCAGCAAGGGAAGGAGGGAGAGGGCAGCAAGGGAAGGAGGGAGAAGGAAGCAAGGGAAGGAGGGACAGGGCAGCAAGGGAAGGAGGGAGAGGGAAGCAAGGAAAGGAGGTAGAGGGCAGTAAGTGAAGGAGGGAGAAGGCAGCAAGGAAAGGAGGGAGAGGGCAGTAAGGGAAGGAGGGAGAGGGCAGCAAGGGAAGGAGGGAGAGGGCAGCAAGGGAAGGAGGGAGAGGGCAGCAAGGGAAGAAGGGAAAGGGCAGCAAAGAAATAAGGGAGAGGGCAGCAAGGGAAGGAGGGAGAGGGCAGCAAGGGAAGGAGGGAGAGGGCAGCAAGGGAAGGAGGGAGAGGGCAGCAAGAGAAGGAGGGAGAGAGCAGCAGGGAAGGAGGGAGAGGGCAGCAAAGAAAGGAGGGAGAGGGCAGCAAGGGAAGGAGGGAGAGGGCAGTAAGGGAAGGAAGGAGAGGGGCGCAAGGGAAGGAGGGAGTGGGCAGCAAGGGAAGAATGGAGAGGGCAGCAAGGGAAGGAGGGAGAGGGCAGCAAGGGAAGGAGGGAGAGGGCAGCAAGGGAAGGAGGGAGAGGGCAGGAAGGGAAGGAGCGAGAGGGCAGCAAAGAAAGGAGGGAGAGGGCAGCAAGGGAAGGAGGGAGAGGGCAGCAAGGGAAGGAGTGAGAGGGCAGTAAGGGAAGGAGGGAGAGGGGCGCAAGGGAAGGAGGGAGTGGGCAGCAAGGGAAGGATGGAGAGGGCAGCAAGGGAAGGAGGGAGAGGGCAGCAAGGGAAGGAGGGAGAGGGCGGTAAGGGAAGGAGGGAAAGGGCAGCAAGGGAAGGAGGGAGAGGGGAGCAAGGAAAGGAGGGAGAGGGCAGCAAGGGAAGGAGGGAGAGGGCAGCAAAGAAATAAGGGAGAGGGCAGCAAGGGAAGGAGGGAGAGGGCAGCAAGGGAAGGAGGGAGAGGGCAGCAAGGGAAGGAGGGAGAGGGCAGCAAGGGAAGGAGGGAAAGGGCAGCAAGGGAAGGAGGGAGAGGGCAGCAAGGGAAGGAGGGAGAGGGCAGCAAGGGAAGGAGGGAGAGGGCAGCAAGGGAAGGAGGGAGAGGGCAGCAAGGGAAGGAGGGAGAGGGCAGCAAGGGAAGGATGGATAGAGCAGCAAGGGACGGAGGGAGAGGGCAGCAAAGAAAGGAGGGAGAGGGCAGCAAGGGAAGGAGGGAGAGGGCAGCAAGGGAAGGAGGGAGAGGGCAGTAAGGGAAGGAGTTAGAGGGGCGCAAGGGAAGGAGGGAGTGGGCAGCAAGGGAAGGAGGGAGAGGGCAGCAAGGGAAGGAGGGAGAAGGCAGCAAGGGAAGGAGGGAGAGGGCAGTAAGGGAAGGAGGGAAAGGGCAGCAAGGGAAGGAGGGAGAGGGGAGCAAGGAAAGGAGGGAGAGGGCAGCAAGGGAAGGAGGGAGAGGGCAGCAAGGGAAGGAGGGTGAAGGGAGCAAGGAAAGGGGGGAGAAGGCAG
>NC_091298.1:12085684-12103184 GCF_038502225.1 Cherax quadricarinatus | reverse complement strand
TATGTACATGTAAACGTTGTGATGTATTTGACGGGAAGTGCTTTACAAGGCACGAGCTGTTATCTTACTTCAGCTACGTAGCAATAAAGTCTGGACATAACAAAAGCTTTATAATAAAGAAATTGTGTAGGTGTATACTCGTATACTCTTTAATAATAATAATAATAATAATAATAATAATAATAATAATAATAATAATAATATTATTATTATTATTATTATTATTATTATTATTATTATTATTATTATTATTATTATTATTATTATTATTATTATTATTATTATTATTATTATTATTATTATTATTATTATTAATATTATTATTGATTACGTATTTATATTAACATTATTTGTAGTAGTAGTGATTTTAGTGAGTTGGAGTATCAGTAATTGTAGCTGCAGTAATAGTTGGAGTAGCAATGGTAGTAGTAGTAGTAGTAGTAGTAGTAGTAGTAGTAGTAGTAGTAGTAGTAGTAGTAGTAGTAGTAGTAGTAGTAGTAGTAGCAGGGTTAATATTGAAACAAATCGGATTAGTTATTATTAATGACTTCCATATACATCTGAAGGAGACCCGTGTCCTCAGTAGTAAGAACTTTGGGCTCAATCGAGCCCTGGGTCGAGTGGAGAAGCAAGGGCAAGTCTGCCTACACTTCTTCACCTAGCAGTAAATAAGCACCTGGATGTTGATTGATTGCTGTGGCTTGCAGTTTGCATACTGTGGGGAGTTAGTACACCACTCCACGGAAATTGAGAGCAAAGGAACAGAGGTAAGGTAAGAACTCTTTAACTTGTAAATACAGTGGTGCCCCAAAATATCCCTCAGGGGTAATAATCATAAATAAGTATGAGTTCGCTTCCTTCCTATCTGAGTTATACCACCCTTTCCAGGATGCCACCCGCAATAGTCGACTAATATCCAGGTACCTACTTACTGGTGGACAGGGGCAGAAGGTGTAAGGAAATATGCCCAACGTTGTCACCCATGCCGGGGATGGAACCACGGACACTCAGTATGTTAGGTGAGTGCATTGCTTGCCGAGCCACGGGGCTTCAAAGGATCATTTGAAATGTGATGTCCATAACCCTCAGGCAAGGCCGCAGTTGAATGAAACACGGTGAATGTGTTTCCTCCATTGAGTGACCCTATGCTGGTGGGAGAGAGGCGATGTGACTAAAAATATAAAATAGTATAAGCACTATGTTTCCATGATCTGAGGTATGATACTCTAACCACACCGTTCAAGGCACCAAAACCTTTGATATCAATAACAAAAGCGCTGATTTCATTATTCTAAACAACATTCACTTGAAAATAACAAAGTTCTTTAAAGAAACACTACATCCTAAGTTCAACATTTTTTAATACAACACAACACCATAATGGATGACTGTAAATAATACACCACACCTTAATACAGCAAAATAATATACAACTCCTCAATAGATCACTCAGAATATTACACTACACAGTGCAGTACCTTAATAGATCGCTTTATATACACTTGAGCATGTTAATGTATCTCTCTAAATATAACATATCACTTTAATACATCACTTACAATAAAGCTCTACACCTTAATACATCCCTCTAAACAACATAACACCTGCTAGATCACCCTAAATACAACACATCACAATAAATCCCTCTAAACACCACACAACACCTTAATAGATCCCTCTAAATCCAACATAACACCATAACAGATCCCTCTAAATACAACATCTTAATAGATCCCTCTAAGCACAACACACCAATATTTCCTTCTAACTTCAACATCCAAAAGGCCATCCCACAATTACCACACGATACACAAAGACCCCAAAAGGTTAAACGCAAATCCTGAAAGTCCCAGAAGCCAAGAACAATCGCCCAGCGCAGGCAAATGCAAGTATAATATTACGTGTAATAATACTTCCTGGCATACAGTAATAATAAAAAGGGAAGACAATGTGCCCCCTTCTCGTACGTAATACATCACTCATGCGCGCGCGCGCACACACACACACACACACACACACACACACACACACACACACACACACACACACACACACACACACACACACACACACACACACACACACACACACGACGTGAGGTCTTCCACCATGCAAGGAAACAGCAAAACTTTCGTCTCGTAACAATAGTTACAACCGCAGCGCTTAATACGTCATGACTCCGTGATACGAAAGCCCATTACACAATAGTAAACAAAGAACCTCAAACTAGAGGGAGAGAGAGAGAGAGAGAGAGAGAGAGAGAGAGAGAGAGAGAGGATTGTGCATTCCCAGGCCTTGCAAGTTTGCCTATCGCATCCACCACCTGAAATATTCAAAGAGCTTGCCCATGCAAAATTGATTGAAATAAAAATGCGCCACTCTCCGATATTGCATTCCAGCTCACACTTTTACCTTGGCCCGTACCTTGTACGCAGCGAGGCGGGGGTGTGGGGTCGGGGAGGAGGGGGTGAGCCTCCAACATTATGTGCAAGTAGGGGAGGGATGTCTAGCTGTGTTGGTGTGGTGGTGGGAGGGGAGTAAGACAGAGGCTGCCTGCGGAGGGGAGGTAGATTACGATGGTTGGATAGGGGAAAGGATATATCAGAGTTGAGGAGGAGGAAGAAGAGGAAGAGGAAGGGGGAGGAGGAGGAAGAGGAAGGGGAAGAGGAAGAGGAGGAGGAGGAGGAGGAGGAGGAGGAGGAGGAGGAAGGCGCTGTCAATGGAATGGAGTACATACAAAACTGACAGCGCGTAAGAATTGGCTGTCAGACGATAGCCTAGAGAATGCTGCCACTGGTGGGCAAGTGAGTAGGAAGAGGCTGACGTGTGACTGCTTAGCGGGTTGTCACTGGTACGGAGGTGGGACCTACCTGGGGTAGAAGATGAGGAGAGCATTTCAAAAGCTATCAGGTGGTGGTTTAGGTTAGTTGAGAATAACTAGTAAGAGCAGACAGCGAATAACTCTATGGTCTACAATCTCTCGTGATTATAGACTGAGTAACACTACTTTCTAGGTAGTTGAATTTAAGATTACGTAACAAAAGGCTCTCTTCTTACTCTCCACTTCTTTCAGGATCTTAACTGGTTTGAAAGATGATGTAAATGACATCAGGTAAATAGGAAAATTAGAAGAAGAGTTAGATTTATAACGCTATAACTACGATTACTATCACCAGTTGAAAAGTCTTTTCAGCTGACTCGTGAAATCATAACATAATGGACATAATTTCAACTCATGGCAAACCAGTCTTAAAACTAAGAAGGCTAGTACTCCCAGCGGGAAGTCACGCTCACCACCCTAGTGAATGGAAATATACCTAACCATACTACGGGCGGGGATAGAACCCGCGATCAGAGAGTCTCAAAACTCCAGACCGTCGCTTTAGCCACAGGACCAGCTAGCCAAAATAAGATTCGTCCATCTTGCATTTGTGGTCACAGTGGTGCCTATGCTAACCTTCCTATGGTGTAGAAATATACCTAGTTGGACGAATCTTATTGTGGCTAGCTGGTCCAGTGGCTAACGCGGCGGTCTGGAGTTTTGAGACTGATGGCGGGTACTATCCCCACCCGTGGTATGGTTTGTTTGCAATCGTGTCATTATGATTTCGTGAGAAATATACCTAGTTAGATGAATCTTATCAGACTCGTAAGGTGTAGTGATAAGAGAACTGGCCTGCTATTTTTATGACTGTCTTGCCCTGGAGTCGAATCTTGTCCTATCCACGAGTTTCAATTTAACTGCTGAAGAAGAAACAAGGTGTTAAGCGATAAACTGGAAGAATTTGTTTATCTTACGAGAAACATAATCTGTACTAATATTTAAAAGAATTATCCATTGTGTTATGGGGAATGGGAGGCAATCAAGTTTTGTCTGAGTAACGGAAAGACTAGCTCCGAATTCCTTCTATCCAGAACCCTTCACTAACAAAACACTCAAACTGAATAATTACCCCTCACTCTTACTTAAAATTAGTTAGCAACACACTCCTGATGTATCCAGTTTTACTTAACCCAAAATTGTATACACCAGCAACATACTGCTGATGTATCTAATTTTGTACTAAATTATAAAAAAAAAGTTGTGATGGGGTCACTGAAGGAGCTCCGATCACTGACCAGAGTTCCAAAGTGTGTTCCAGCGATCTCCAACGCTTGAACTACAAACATTTTCACGTGTATGAAAAAACTTGGCAGCAGACAATATGAAGCTCGCTGCTGTATGGCCGCTACATAATACGAGGTGAACTCCCACAATGCTCAGCTTCACCGTCAAAATCTTTCGCTCTAATCTAGCGACCCAGGGAGAGGACTCGACCGCATTTACCTGACATTCTGAACAATAGTTTTTGGTGAAGAATGCGTTATGATCTCCCCCCCCCTACCATCGCTGTACTCATCCCCACCCTCAGTAACTTTTCTGTGTGTGTGTGTGTGTGTGTGTGTGTGTGTGTGTGTGTGTGTGTGTGTGTGTGTGTGTGTATTTGTACTCACCTATTTGTTGTTGCAGGGGTCGATTCATGGCTCCTGGCCCCGCCTCTTCACTGATCGCTACTAGGTCCTCTCTCCCTGCTCAATGAGCTTTATCATACCTCGTCTTAAAATTATGTATGGTTCCTGCCTCCACTACATCACTTGCCAGACTACTCCACTTCCTAACAACTCTATAACTGAAGAAATACTTCCTAACATCCCTTTGACTCATCTGAGTCTTCAGCTTCCAATTGTGACCCCTTGTTTCTGTGTCCCATTTCTGGTACATCCTGTTTCTGTGCACCTTATCTATTCCTCGCAGTATTCTGTATGTCGTTGTCATGTCTCCCCTAACCTTCCTGTCCTCCAGTGTGGTCAGGCCGATTTCCTTTAACCTTTCTCCGTAGGACATTCCCTTTAGCTCTTGGACTAGCTTTGTTGCAAACCTTAGT
Source organism: Cherax quadricarinatus (assembly GCF_038502225.1). Taxonomy (NCBI): domain Eukaryota; kingdom Metazoa; phylum Arthropoda; class Malacostraca; order Decapoda; family Parastacidae; genus Cherax; species Cherax quadricarinatus. The sequence goes on along the minus strand of NC_091298.1, from coordinate 12,098,259 downwards.
ACTTTCTCTAATTTCTTGACGTGCTTGACCAGGTGTGCGTTCCAAACTGGTGCTGCGTGTGTGTGTGTGTGTGTGTGTGTGTGTGTGTGTGTGTGTGTGTGTGTGTGTGTGTGTGTGTGTGTGTGTGTGTGTGTGTGTGTGTGTGTGTGTGTGTGTGTGTGTGTGTGTGTGTGTGTGTATGTTTGTGTGTGTGTGTGTACTCACCTAGTTGTACTCACCTAGTTGAGGCTGCAGAGGTCGAGTCCAAGCTCCTGGCCCCGCCTATTCACTGGTCGCTACTAGGTCACTCTCCCTGAACCGTGAGCTTTATCATACCTCTGCTTAAAGCTATGTATGGATCCTGCCTCCACTACATCGCTTCCCAAACTATTCCACTTCCTGACTACTCTGTGGCTGAAGAAATACTTCCTAACATCCCTGTGATTCATCTATGTCTTCAACTTCCAACTGTGTCCCCTTGTTACTGTGTCCAATCTCTGGAACATCCTGTCTTTGTCCACCTTGTCAATTCCTCTCAGAATTTTGTATGTCGTTATCATGTCCCCCCTATCTCTCCCGTCCTCCAGTGTCGTCAGGTTGATTTCCCTTAACCTCTCCTCGTAGGACATACCTCTTAGCTCTGGGACTAGTCTTGCTGCAAACCTTTGCACTTTCTCTAGTTTCTTTACGTGCTTGGCTAGGTGTGGATCCAAACTGGTGCCGCATACTCCAATATGGGCATTACGTACACGGTGTAGAGGGTCCTGAACGATTCCTTATTAAGATGTCGGAATGCTGTTCTGAGGTTTGCTAGGTGCCCATATGCTGCAGCCGTTATTTGGTTAATGTGCGCTTCAGGAGATGTGCTTGGTGTTACACTCACCCTAAGATTTTTTCCTTGAGTGAGGTTTGTAGTCTCTGGCTCCCTAGACTGTACTCCGTCTGTGGTCTTCTTTGCCCTTCCCTAATCTTCATGACTTTGCACTTGGTGGAATTGAACTCCAGTAGCCAATTGCTGGACCAGGTCTGCAGCCTGTCCAGATCCCTTTGTAGTTCTGCCTGGTCTTCGATCGAGTGAATTTTTCTCATCAACTTCACGTCATCTGCAAACAGTGGGTGTGTGTGTGTGTATGTGTGTGTGTGTGAGTGTGTGTGTACTCACCTAGTTGTACTCACCTAGTTGAGGTTGCGGGGGTCGAGTCCGAGCTCCTGGCCCCGCCTCTTCACTGATCGCTACTAGGTCACTCTCCCTGAGCCGTGAGCTTTATCATACCTCTGCTTAAAGCTATGTATGTATCCTGCCTCCACTACATCGCTTCCCAAACTATTCCACTTACTGACTACTCTGTGGCTGAAGCAATACTTCCTAACATCCCTGTGATTCATCTGTGTCTTCAGCTTCCAACTGTGTCCCCTTGTTACTGTGTCCAATCTCTGGAACATCCTGTCTTTGTCCACCTTGTCAATTCCTCTCAGTATTTTGTATGTCGTTATCATGTCCCCCCTATCTCTCCTGTCCTCCAGTGTCGTCAGGTTGATTTCCCTTAACCTCTCCTCGTAGGACATGTGTGTGTGTGTGTGTGTGTGTGTGTGTGTGTGTGTGTGTGTAGTATGTGCATGTGTAGTATGTGTGTGAGGCTGGATGTGTATATGAGTATGTTTGGGAGTGTCAATAGTCTCTCTCTCTCTGTCTCTCTCTCTCTCTCTCTCTCTCTCTCTCTCTCTCTCTCTCTCTGTCTTCCTCCCCCTGCACACACGGAAGGTCCAGAGGAGACATGTTTACGACATACAAAATAATGAGAGTAATTGACAGGATGGACAGGAAGTGTGTTGGAGAGGCGGGTCTCAGGTACACGAAGGTAAGACTAGACGTGAAAAACATAGATGCGTCACAGGGATGTTAGGAAATACTAACTTAACCTTAGAGTACTATACATAGTTTTAAGAACAGGCATGACTAGGCTGACGCACCCAGGAGAGAGCCAACCCAGTAGCGGCCAACAGAGAGGCTGAGCCAGGAGCTGAGACTAAACTTGCACACACACACGCACACACATACACACAAATACACACACATATACTCACATTAAACACACCCATGACAAACGTCCCGCAGACAGATGCTACACAATTTCAGCCAACCTATAATTGTAGTGATACAAAACTGAATAAAAAAAAAAAAGGGCTCTGGGTCGCCTGCATAAAAAAATCCGTGTGTTGTAAATGTGTTCCATTAATACATACAAGGAGGAGGACACAACAGTAGGGGGACAGGGAATAGGTTACAGAGAACGGGAGATGGTAGAGAGTGAGAAAGGAGATGAAGGATTTTTGGGGGGAGGGATGGAGTGGGGGATGGGTGATAGGGGGGTGATTGGAGGGTAGGAGTGGGGTGAGGAGTAGCTGGAGTGTTTCGAGGGAGGGGTGTGAGAGGGTGGAGGAGAGATGAAGCATTAGCTGGGAGGTGGTTTATTATTTGTGAGGGTTTATATAGTCTGTGGGGTGGAAGGCAGTCAGGTTTCGTTATTGCAAAGGGAGGGTAGCTCCAGTTTCTTGGAATAAAGAACCCTTCAGCATCTAGGTATACACTCCTTCCCTGGAAGGCTGGTAACTTTATATGAAGTATTACCTGGTAACACCTTGACTAATAGCCACAGAAATACTGGCATTCTTCCGTGAGCAAATCTGTAAAGAGAAAAAAAAATATTAAATACTTGCTGGATAGGGGTGAATCTGAGAGAGAGAGAGAGAGAGAGAGAGAGAGAGAGAGAGAGAGAGAGAGAGAGAGAGAGAGAGAGAGAGATGGCTTCAACTACATCCCGCTCCCTGTTTGTTTATATCCTAACAACGAAAGGCTTTAAAATGAGCTGATGTATGTAACAGCTCATAGCTTGTAAATAAAGTTAGGAACCCATAACCAATCCTTCTAAAACCCTATGTAAAAGAGAGAGAGAGAGAACGAGAAGAGAAGAGAAGAGAGAGAGAGAGAGAGAGAGAGAGAGAGAGAGAGAGAGAGAGAGAGAGAGAGAGAGAGAGAGAGAGAGAGAAAGAGCAGTGGAAACAAGCATATTTTTGCTTTTGAAATCCTCTCAACCTTCACTATTTCTTATCATCATCACTTGCATGGCTATCACAAAAACCACCACCTCACCTTCACCCCTACCTTCACCATCTTCATCCCCCACCTTCACCCCCAACCTTCACCACCTTCACCACGACCTCCACCTCCTTCACTGCGACCTCCACCAATACCAACAACAATAAGAGGAGGAAATTCTGCCACAACTGTATCACGCGAACTCGAGCAAGGATATCTTAACACAATGGTCCTACAGCTGACGTTAGATATTCCAGGCCACTGGGACTAACAGGTCCAATTGTCTTAGCATTCACAAGCGTGACAGACTGGCCATCCCCAGCTCAGGCAGGTCTTTGAGCAGGCAGACACCCATGAAGGAAGGCAGGAAGGCAGGCAGGAAGGAAGGCAGGGAGGCAGAGGAGAGCAGAAACCATCTCCCTAATTAACCAGCTAAATAAACACCAACAACAATGATGCCCCTCCATTAGTCTCATGAGTGCCATCAGTATCGGATTCACAGTGCCGCCGACTTAGTCTGGGTTCTGGGAGGAGTGCCAATGCCAGAGCAGAGTCTCTCTGAATATCTTGACTGTGTATTCGCCGATTTGTGTTTGCAGGAGTCGATTCTGTGCTCCTGTGTGTGTATTCGCCTAAGCGTGGTTGCAATGGTTGAATTTCAGCTCCTATCTCAGCTTCTTAACTTGCCCGATTTACTACTATTCTCGTGGGCCCTGTCATAATTATTCTTAAACCTATGTATGGAGTCTACCTCCGCTACTACTTTGTTCAGGTCGCTCCACTTCCTGCTAACCATTAAGCTGAAGAAATACTGCCTAATATGCCTGTTACTCATCTGTCTCGCCTCTCAGGGAGTCAATCCCTATTCACCCTATCACGTCTTTTGAGTATTTTATACGTAGTTATCATATCTTGTCTGATTCTTCTATCCTCTGATATCACGAGGCTAAGATCGTTTAGTTTCTCTTCATAGTTTATTTTCCTTAGCTCTGCTGCAAGTCTCGTTGTCTACCAGTTTATTGATGTGCTGCATCAATTGTGGGTTCCATGTTGCTGCTATATACTCGAAGCTGAGCCTAATATATGACTCTTGAGATTCGTGAGAGCTATTCTCAGACTCGCCTAACAAGCATTTGCTATAGTATGGGGCCATTGATTAAAGATGATGGGACATACACTGACGACAATGAAGAGATGAGTAAAATACTGAAGTCCAAGTACGATTCACTGTTCAGTGAGACACTAATAAGCCTAAAAATTGACGACCCAAATGAGTTCTGCAGGAATGAGACACAAAATGATGCTGACATCTCTCCAATCTCTGATATAATTATAACTGTAAACGCACTTGACTTCAAAGAAGTCATTTATTGCATGTCTATGCACTCTGCCTCAGGCCCAGACTCGTGGAACTCGATATTCATCAAGAATGACATGACCCCTTTATCCCGTACATTAAATATTCTATGGAGAAGCCTAGACACTGATTAAAAATCCACTGATATAGCCTCGCTCCACAAAGGTGACAGCAAAACAATGGCGAAAAATTATACGCCAATAGCTGTAACATCCCACATTATCAAATTTTTTTGAAAGGAATTTAAGAAGCAAGATTACCAAACACATGGAATCGCAACAGTTGCACAGCCCAAGTCAACATGGGTTCTGAAAATGTCCCTCTGGCCTTCAGCAATTCCTGGACTATAACGGCATGGTTTTGGATGCACTTGAAGACTAGCAAAAATACAGTTGTATTAATATACATTGACTTTGCAAAAGTCTTTGACATATGAGACCCTGGGGTAATTGCTCACAAAATACGTGCAAGATGAATAGTTAACCGAGTGAAAAGTTCTGTCCCTCGGCACAGTACTCGCCCTACTTGCCCAGTCTCATATCTGACATAAACAGGGACATTAATCATAACACTGTATCATCCACTGCAGACAATACTGGAATTTGTAAGAAAGTAGTAACTATAGAAGGCACTGCGAGCCTCCAAGCTGATATAAAACAAGTCTTCCGGTGGGCTACCGACTACAATGTAATGCACAGTAAGGACAAACTTCAGTTAGTACGTCACGAAAGAATAGAGGAAAAATAAAAGTTCGGAGTACAAGACAAACTCAAACTACTCAATAGAGCTTGAGACAAGACTTGGAAGTTAAAATATCAGAAGATCTAACGTTCAAGGAGCACAAGAATGTTGTTAATGCAACTGATAGAAAAGTATTGGGTTGGATAACCAGGACCTTCAAAACAAGAAATGCCAAGCCAGTGGTGATAATTTTCAGATTATTCAGTCTCTCAAATGAGGCTGGAATACTGCAGTTCACTAACGCCTTCCCCAAGGTAATCAAAATTGTAGAGATGGAAAATGTACAGAGAACCTTCACAGCTAGCGCTTGAAGTCCCTAGAGCTGTACTCCTACGAGCGTAGGTGATGAAGATACATTGTAACCTACACTTGGAAGATAATGGAGAGACTGGTCCCAAGCCAAACCTACACACTGGAATTGCTACCTATGAACTCCAGATGCTTAATAGAAGGTGTCGGATGCCTCCAGTGACAAGCAGGGAAGCGAAGAGAATACTGAGAGTAAACTCAAGAAATGTTAAGGAATCACGACTCTTCATCACCTGCCCTTCATGCATGAGGGGGATTACCAATAAACTTCAGCTGTCTTCAAGAGGGAACTCGGCAGATTCCTCTAAACATTTCCTGATCAGTCGAATTGAGGTACATATGTTGGACTGTGGGTGGCGTGCACTAACAGCTTGACCGATCAGACCAGCAACCAGGAGGTTTGGTCTGGGACAGGGCCACGGGACCACGGAGACAGTAACCTCCGGAAGCAGCTAGAGGTAGACTCCAGTTAGACTCCAGGTAGACTCCAGGTAGTCTACAGTTTTTTATATGTAGTCACCTACATGTGGCTGTAGGGGTCGAGTTTTAGCTCCGTGCTCTGCGTGCGTGGAAGCCTGTGTGTGTGTGTGTGTGTGTGTGTGTGTGTGTGTGTGTGTGTACTCACCTATTTGTGGTTGCAGGGGTCGAGTCTTAGCTCCTGGCCCCGCCTGTGTGTGTGTGTGTGTGTGTGTGTGTGTGTGTGTGTGTGTGTGTGTGTGTGTGTGTGTGTGTGTGCGTGTGTGCGCGCGCAAGGGCGGACTGGCACAGGAGTCCCTAATAACATTTAAATAAGCAGTGTCTTGAGTCTCTAACAGTAAAATTTTGTACAGGATTGAACCGTTTGAATTACCCGAATAATTAGGTCATCCTGTGCTATAACTGAATGCTGTCTATCTATCTACTTATCTGTCTACCTGTCTGTCTCTCTGTCTGTTTCTCTCTCTGTCACACACACACAAACACACACACACACACACACACACACACACACACACACACACACACACACACACACACACACACACACACACACACCTTCCTCGGGAGTGTGGCTGGGAACACGCCGTCCTGTGCAGGCCAATCGGGTCCTGCAATTTCCCCAAATCTAATGACGAGGACCAAATTGGCGCCGCTGCCTAATGTCCAGTCCTCCCCGGCCTGTGGGAGGGTGGGAAGGGGGAAGGGAAGAAGAGGGGGTGGAAGAGGTTAGGGAAGGAGAGGGGGGGGAAGAGGTGCGGCGTGTGGGGAAGGGGTTGCAGATTAGAGTGGACTTCCCTAGACGTCTCTCACTACTCCCCCCCCCCCGCACCAACAACCCTTCCTTCTCACTGGACAACACCGCTGGCCTCTTACTTCTCTCTCCCCATTTACTCATCTCTTTACTCCTGCCTTCTTCTCTTCTCTTCTCTTCTCTTCTCTCTTCTTTTCTCTTCTATTTTCTCGTCTCTTCTCTCTGCTTTTCTCTTCTCTTATCTTCTCTCACTCTCTCTCTCTCTCTACACACAATAAACACACACAAACACATACACACACACGCACACGCACACGCGCACACACACGCGCGCGCTTGTCGATCGACTCCTGCGACCACATGTAGGTGAATACACACACATCATATATATGTATATATATATATATATATATATATATGTCGTGCCGAATATGTAAAACTGGTCAATTAGCAAGAACTCATTTAAAATTAAATCCTTTCTGAAATTTTCTTTTATATGTTTAAAGATATATTTTTTTCATTAATGTTAATGTAAAAAATTATAATTTTGCACCAAAAGAATCTTAGAAAACTTACCTAACCTTATTATAACAAGAACAATTTATTTTAGCCTAACACAACTAAATATATTTTAGATTTGTTTACAGTAATTTAATACTAAACAAACACAGTGAAATATATTTTTTTCGTTAGGTTCAGAATGATTTTGGCGAAATTATTGCATACACAAATTTTCACTTGTCCTATATGGCAAGATGAGCGTTGCTATTTAAGCCAAGATCGCAAATTCTGCCTATTCGGCACGACATATATATATATATATATATATATATATATATATATATATATATATATATATATATATATATATATATATATATATATATATATATATATATATATATATATATATATATATATATATATATATATATGCAAGGAATTCGCGAGAGCATGCGAAATATACACACACACTGCTCTCTGGCTGAAGGAGACTCGAACCTACGAACCTTAGGACCTTGTCCTAAGGTTCGTAGGTTCGAGTCTCCTTCAGCCAGAGATCAGTGTTTATATATATATATATATATATATATATATATATATATATATATATATATATATATATATATATATATATATATATATATATATATATATATATATATATATATATATAGGTATATATATATATGTATGTATGTATTTTTGGTATAACATATGCTCACTCGCCATCTTTTCAATACCGATTCTTTACCAAGTGTCTTTATATATTCATTTCTTTTCGCCGCAGATAAATTAGAGATTATGTGGAGGTAAATACTTTCAAGGTTTTCTATTGCCTGTTTAGGAATATTGTTCTTGTTTTATTCTTGTTGTCATTAGTCAATATCATCATTTTTATTATCATTATCATCGTTATGACCGTGAAAATCCTTATCATATTTATTATTGTTATATTCCGCTTTAGTGAGTCCTGAACCATTGACTTCAAGCAATACTCACTGTACACGCCCTCACATCCACCCTTACTGAGATTTAGATGAGCAAGAAGAGTAAGAGGAGGAGCAATAAGAAGAATAAGAAATAGAAGAAGAGAGGAAGGAGGAGGAGGAGGAGGAAGAGGAGGAGGAGGAAGGGTTGGAGGAGGGGTAGCGGATAATGTGGTCCCAGCCATTCTCTCCTGATGTATTCCTTGCTCTTAATGATGTTCTTGGTTTAACCTTACACAGAGACACCGCCCTCCCAGAGGACATTACACACTCGCCCTCCCAGACCTCAATGTCTCGTAATTTATTCCTTCACCGTTATATGGGTGATGTGATGCTGTGTTACGTCTGGGAGAGATCATATAAGAGATGTGATGCTGTGTTAAGTCTGGGAGAAATCGTATGGGAGATGTGATGCTGTATTACGTTTGGGATAGATCATGTGGAAGAGAGCTTCACGAGGGAGAAAAGGGTGCTTTGATGCCTGTAAAGGGCTCTTGATCCATGGAATTGTAGCTATTTTTCTCTTCCCCATGACTGCAAACATGGTGTATGTACCCTTTAATATTAGCCCAAAATAATGTGAAAAGTGGCTCTCTCTCTGTTATGGGATAAAGCAATAAACTTCTGAACTGCTTTATTTCTCTCTTTGGGATTGAATGCACCAGAGTTCATATTATGGTGAGGAAGTGAAGTATGAGTGTGTCTTGTACACCCGATGCCTCTGTGAGTAGCGCTATTGGATGAAGAGAAATGCTGTGCTACTAGCACAGTTCTGTTCCTGGTACAACAGGTGTAGTTCTCTCTCTCTCTCTCTCTCTCTCTCTCTCTCTCACACACACACACACACACACTCATACACACACCCACTCTGACAATAAAATGGGTACAACACGTGACAATAATGAAGACAATGGAACATTTTGACTATAACACAATCGTGTTAGAAGTCAACTATTAGTTAATGGTCATCTACGACACGTGATCAATAAAAAAGATAAGAGGTACACTAAATGAGACCAAAAGAACAAAAATTTATTTAACCCAGGAAAACCTGGTTAAATCAAACCCTACATACAATACACGAGCATCAAACACTGTACATTGAGCATGCATCAAACCCTTGATGAAGGTAAGAGACACTTGATCCAAGAAATTGGATTTTAGCTTCCTCTCTGTTGAATAAAGCCTTCTTATCTCCTATTCTTCAGACAGTATATGACCACTTCGGGTTCAAGGCTTCCGTGTGGATATAATTTAATAACAATACCAATAATACTGTTAATAATAATAATAATAATAATAATAATAATAATAATAATAATAATAATAATAATAATAATAATAATAATAGATATATACAAGGCAATGGATACGTAAAATCCTACTATAGGTACAAAGAAGCAGTAGTCACTGAACTAGCTCTCAGTCAAATAGAAAACTGCACATTTACCATTGGTTTTCAATGAAAGATAAAGCAAATAGGATACCATAGATTACAGATCAGTATCGTTGATATGTATACCTGGCTTCTCGTTAATAAAAAAAAACTTTAACCGAAAAAAACCCTGGAGAGAAATGACTGTTGCAGATACCTGCGATTGTCGTGAAAAGTCTTACTCAGATTTATTGAATTTTATTCTGAAGTGACGAGAACAAGTCGGAAGAAGACTAAGTGAATTTCTTCTTCATAGACTGTCAGAATGTCTTTGGAAAGGTCCCTAGAGGGAACCAGTAGAGAATCATACTGAAGTGACCTGGGTAAAGTAATACACAGCAAAACGGCAGAGAATCGGGAAGATGAGGGTGCCGCCAGAGAGAGAAGAAAAAATAAATAAAGGGCCTCTTAGGGACAATTCTTTGCGTCTCTGCAAACGACCCGCAAATGAAAATGACACAGTTGTTATTTTCTGATGATGGGGAGCAAAATTCACAGTCGAGGACTGTAGAACTGTAAGTGATTACTGGTGAGATGAAATTGAAAATGTGAAACTGAGAGCTAGAGGAAGTGTTCAACCTGAGATAGAATCAGGAGCAGAAACTGACTTATGTGTTCAGAACATACAGAGCCTTTTTCCTGAGGAACACAGAAGGAATGACCTCAAAGGCATATACAGTACAAAGACAGTAAATATGCGAATATCCATCAGGAATTTGAATAGGGTGACATTCAGACATTACTTGCATAAGATCATTACCAGAATAAGTAGCGACTGCATGGGATCCTCACCTCACCAAGCATGTACAAAGAAAAATTGAGAAAATCCAAAGGCTTGTCACAAGACAAGCTGGGATATCAAGAAAGTTAGGATAAGAAGATAGGCCATGAAAACTAAAGTTCACATTGCTGGAGGATGATAAGATCACGGCATATATGATACTTAGATACAAAGCAGACAGTGACAGCAGTTTTAACCTTGGTCGGGAAATAACGAGACAGCAAAAGTGGAAACTAAAATTACACACGTGCCAAAGGGACATAAAACAGTTCTCTCAGCTTGAGGTTAGTAGCTGGAACGAATTTACAGAGGAAGTAGTCGTGGACGACTCCTCACTTAGATATATCATTAGGTATTACAAAGACTGAATAAGTATGGATTAAAAGCAACACTCTGAAAATCGTCAAACAGTGGAGCCCAGAGCAGAAGCTTAATCCTAGTAGGTATAATTAGGTGAGGAAAGGCATCAGCACACGCATACAAATATGCAAGAACTTGAAAGCACGTAGAATTGTTATTTACAGAATGAGTAAAATAAAGGAAATTAAAATAACAAAGTCTATATCAAAATTTGCATCAATGCTCATTCAAGAATTGTTGCCAGATTCTATAAACTCTGTTTTTTGGTAATCACAAATGACGTATCTGCAAAATATACAAAAAATATTTTAGAGTATATGGGACAAAATATGAGATAGCAAAATATGATGACAAAAAAATTGGGGTAAAATGTATAAGCAAAAACGAAAATAATGGAAGTAATAAAAAGATAATTGATGATAAAAAAATAATGAAACAAAAATATATTAATATAAAAAATATATATATAGTAAAAACACAGGTAACAACAAAATTATAAAATGCTTACTACGTGAGAAAATTATTTTTTGATAAAAAGAAGCTGTCTTTAAATACACCAAAGAGAAATAATTACAAGCAGCAGTAACGAGCAGTAGCAACCGGGCGACCTAAACATACGTGGGGGTGAAAGCAGGAGGCACCAAATTATCATACACCGAAAAATATTCAACCCCCAAAAAAACCGAGAGAGAGAGAGAAGCTGCATCACGGAGGGGAAAAAAAAAAACAAGCGAGTAATTGAGCAAATGACGTAAAAATTGGCGAATAATGTAGGAAAATAATGATAATGAAGGGAGTAATGTGCTAGGGGAGAGACAATTAGTTTCTGCAAGCACTTGTATTCAAACGGGGGCTGCCAGGTGCCACTAATTTGTCCCCTACTCATGCAGCCCCACCTAGCACCTAATAATATTAATAAACCATCTACTGCAGGCCCAATAAACCAGGTAAAATAATGCCGATGAACGATGGGTTCTGGGGGTGGAGGGAGAAGATTGCGTGTGTGTGAGATGATGATGATCATGATGATAAAAATGATAATGACGATTATTATTATTACAATTACTATTATTATTATTATTATAATTATTTTTATTATTATTATTATTATTATTATTATTATTATTATTATTATTATTATTATTATTATTATTATTATTATTATTATTATTGTCATTGTTAAGCTTGTGAAAGTGGTATTGGTGTCCTACTTTTATACCAAATATTAGGTGGCGAGAAATGCACAAGAATACACGGATTTAGCAAGGGACAGATTTCGCCTGGCTCCTCCGTTGTACACGGTACTAATGGATTGCTCTGTGTGTGTGTGTGTGTGTGTGTGTGTGTGTATGTGTGTACTCGCCTAGTTGTACTCACCTAGTTGGGGCTGCAAGGGTCGAGTCCAAGCTCCCGGCCCCGCCTCTTTACTGGTCGCTACTAGGTCACTCTGCTTAAAGCTATGTATGGATCCTGCCTCCACTACATCGCTTCCCAAACTATTCCACTTCCTGACTACTCTGTGGCTGAAGAAATACTTCCTAACATCCCTGTGATTCATCTGTGTCTTCAACTTCCAACTGTGTCCCATTGTTGCTGTGTCCCATCTCTGGAACATCCTGTCTTTGTCCACCTTGTCAATTCCTCTCAGTATTTTGTATGTCGTTATCATGTCCCCCCCCCTATCTCTCCTGTCCTCCAGTGTCGTCAGGTTGATTTCTCTTAACCTCTCCACGTAGGACATACCTCTTAGCTCTGGGACTAGTCTTGTTGCAAACCTTTGCACTTTCTCTAGTTT
>NC_091298.1:12063184-12073184 GCF_038502225.1 Cherax quadricarinatus | reverse complement strand
ACAGGTCAAGAAAATAATAACAGCTGATTCTTTTTGCCATTGCTTTATTCTTTTCCATTTTTATCACCCCCTCCCCCCTCATTCATTTAGTATTGCTCTCTTATTGTTCGTACCAATTGTTTCCCCTTTTCTTGGTATTGCTCCTCTTTACTTTCCATAAATTTATCTCCTGTTACAGTTTTTTGCTATTTTTTTCTTCATGTATTGAGTTAGTCTCTTTCACTACTAGTCCATTGTTACGAACTTTTTCTTATTTATTCCTATATATAATGGCACGATGTTGTGGTCTGTTTCTCTAGTTTGTTTACAAATATTGCTCAAGCATATTTTTTATTTATTTCTGTTGTCAAAATTAAAATACAAAATACCGTGGCTGGAACACTTCATAAAGAACTCACATTTTGGCTAGGAAGCTACTGACGACGCCTGACTATTATCAAGTTACAACTGGGCGAGTACGTCAGAAAATCAGAAAAGAGGTTACATTGTTAGTGGTTATTACTGTCGTATTACAGACTTTTTGTGTCATCATTTTTCTTAATATATATATATATATATATATATATATATATATATATATATATATATATATATATATATATATATATATATATATATATATATATATATATATATATATATATATATATATATATATATATATATATATATATATATATATATTTATATATATAATGTCGTGCCGAATAAGTAAAACTTGTCAATTTTCTCTTGTACGTTTAAAGACATATTTTTTTCATTAATGTTTATGTAAAAATTTTTTCATTTTGCACCAAAAGAATCTTAGAAAACTTACCTAACCTTATTATAACAAGAACAATTTGTTTTAGCCTAACCCAACTATACATATTTTAGATTTGTTTACAGTAATTTAATACTAAACAAACAGTGAAATATATTTTTTCGTTAGGTTCAGAATGATTTTGGCCAAATTATTGCATTCACAAATTTTCGCTTGTCCTATATGGCAAGATGAGCGTTGCTATTTAAGCCAAGATCGCAAGTTCTGCCTATTCGGCACGACATATATATATATATATATATATATATATATATATATATATATATATATATATATATATATATATATATATATATATATAATATATATATATATATGTATATATATATGTATATATATATATGTATATATATATATATATATACATATATATATATATGTCGTGCCGAATATGTAAAACTGGTCAATTAGCAAGAACTCATTTAAAATTAAGTCCTCTCTGAAATTATCTCTTATACGTTTAAAGATATATTTTTTCATTAATGTTAATGTAAAAAATATTAATTTTGCACCAAAAGAATCTTAGAAAACTTACCTAACCTTATTATAACAAACGCAATTTATTTTAGCCTAACCCAACTAAATATATTTTAGATGTGTTTACAATAATTTAATACTAAACAAACACAATGAAATATATTTTTTCGTTAGGTTCAGAATGATTTTTGCGAAATTATTGCATACACAAATTTTCACTTGTCCTATATGGCAAGATGAGCGTTGCTATTTAAGCCAAGATCGCAAGTTCTGCCTATTCGGCAAGACATATATATATATATATATATATATATATATATATATATATGTCGTGCCGAATATGTAAAACTGGTCAATTAGCAAGAACTCATTTAAAATTAAGTCCTTTCAAAAACTTTCTCTTATACACTTAAAGATATATTTTTTTCATTAATGTTAATGTAAAAAATTTTAATTTTGCTTCAAAAGTATCTTAGAAAACTTACCTAACCTTATTATAACGAAAACAATTTATTTTAGCCTAACCCAACTAAATGTATTTTAGATTTGTTTACAATAATTTAGTACTAAACAAACATAGTGAAATATATTTTTTTTGTTAGGTTCAGAATGATTTTGGCGAAATTATTGCATACACAAATTTTCACTTGTCCTATATGGCAAGATGAGCGTTGCTATTTAAGCCAAGATCGCAAGTTCTGCCTATTCGGCACGACATATATATATATATATATATATATATATATATATATATATATATATATATATATATATATATATATATATATATATATGTATATATATATATATATATATATATATATATATATATATATATATATATATATATATATATATATATATATATATAAATTAGAGGGATTAGGCCAATATCAGTGGTAGGTTGTGATGCACAATACGCTTGTGCCAGGAATCTTTAACATGGCATACTGCATAGATGAGTACCACTGATATACTTCCCTCAGTATACCGACATACTCTCGCAGTGCGTATGGAAGCCATGTTAAGCTCTCCCTCAGAGCATATACCAAACAACGGGACAACCGACGTTATTGACCCCCTAGTATATACATAGTATATAGCACATAGTTAAGCTCTGAGCTTACTAACGAGAATCTCGCTAACGGGGTTACCATGTGCAATTGCAAGATCAATACTGAGGGGTCTATGGCGGTGACCAAAGTATGGGTTAATTTCTATGGGATTCGCTCAATTGGACATGGGCTAAGAGAATGCATGGAAGAGAAAGAAGATGGGAGATAGGGAGAATGGTTCTTCAGTTATATATTGGGTTTTCTTAAATAAATATGTCATTCCGGATTCTTGACCATCAGATAGACTATTATTCACATATTAATTTGCTTTGAAATATTCATTAAGCAATCAATACAGTCTCACGAAAAGACGCATCGTTCAAATTAATTATGTAGAATATTGTATACTGGTCCAGAGAAAGTATTATAAAATCGATGAGTGATTTTGATATTAAATTTATTGAGAGCAAACAGTTTAATTATAAACTGACTTGTTCTTGTAAATAATGACAAGGGATCAACATGCATACAGACACGTCACATATACAGACACACACAGACATACAAACAGACATACACAGGCACACACATACACACACACACTCACACTCACACACACACACACACACACACACACACACACACACACACACACACACACACACACACACACACACACACACACGCACACACACACACACATCTTGGGGTGAGTATAACACCAGGCACATCTCCTGAGGCGCACATCAACCAAGTAACTGCTGCAGCACACGGGCGCCTAGCAAACCTAAGAACAGCATTACGACGTCTTAATAAGGAATCGTTCAGGACCCTGTACACTATGTACATTAGGCCTATATTGGAGTATGCAGCACCAGTTTGGAACCCACACCTAGCCAAGCACGTAAGAAAACTAAAGAAAGTGCAAAGATTTGCAGTAAGACTAGTCTCGGAGCTAAGGGGCATGTCCTACGTGGACGACCTGACGACACTGCAGAGTTGCCAGGAAGTGGAATAGTCTGGAAAGTGATGTAGTGGAGGCAGGATCCATACATAGTTTTAAGAAGAGGTATGATAAACTGATGAAGCAGGTAGAGTGACCTAGTAGCGACCAGTGAAGAGGCGGGGCCAGGAGCTGTGAGTCGACCCCTGCAACCACAACTAGGTGCGTACAACTAGGTAAGTACACACGTATACATACTCACACACAAGCACACGCACAAACACACACACAGATACTGGGACAAAAGCTAGAGAAGCAGGTAGGGATAACAGGGAAAGCATTACAACGGAACAACGAATATCTAAAAGGAAAGGAAACAAAGAGTGATTGCCCGATTAGAGGTGTCAGTACTGGTGCGTGTGACAAGTGAGATTGTACAAGGATCAGTACCGGAACTAATACTGTTTCTTGTGTTCATGAGCGACGTGGCAGAAAAAATAGTCAAAGGTATCTGTGATCTCAAGTTATGTGGACACTAATGAACAAAATCCAAACACGAAAGGACAAGGAAAGCATATTAAATGACCTGGATAAGCTGCAGGATTGGTCTGACAAGTGGCTATTGGATTTTATTCCCAGAAAATGCGAGGTCATGAATATTAGGGAAGGGCATAGAAGACAAGAAAGGGAAGTTAGGCTCGGGGAACAAAAACTGCATACCTCACTCAAGGAGAATGACCTCGGCATAAGCACAATAGCTAGCATACTGCCTGAGGCGTAAACCAACCGGATAACCTCTGCAATAAATGCGCAAGTTGCTAGTCTAAGACTAACTTTCGAGACTCTCGACACTTTATGCGACATATGTCGAGGCCATTTTGAAGAACCCGGAAAAATACAAGGAATATGAGCTATGAGGAGAGAGACTAAAGGAGTGAAACTTGATGACATTAGAGTACAGAATGAATAAGAAAGAAATAACAATAACGTACAAAATACTGAAAGAAATCAATAGGGTAGACAAGGACGGAATATTCGAGAAGCGAGAAACAGGTACAAGACGGCAGAGCTAGAAGTTAAAAAACAGAAAAGTCACAGAGATGTTAGGAAGAATTTCTTCAGTCTTCGAGCGGTCAGGAAAGTGAACCGACCTAGACAGCGAAGTGGCAAATGCAGGAATCATGTATAGCTTTAAGAATAAGTATGACAACTCACTAGGCCAGGAGTAGATGAGCCCGGTAGTGGTTAGTTAACTGAGACTCAATCCCTGGAACCACAAATCAGCGAGTACAAATGAGTTAAAGAGCGCACACTCTATGTGAGTACACAGCAGCCAGCAAAAATAAGCAGGTAAAACACTAGATTTACGTATATACATTCATTTTCGTATTTACATTGAATTCTGTCTAGTTTTAGTTTTCTATACACATGGATACACATATGTGCATATATAAGTGTATTTAAATAAGTTAAATATTGCTATTATAATATAACGAAAGTAGTCTGTTAAAACAGCGTATAACATTATTTCTATCGTTGTGTTAAAAGATAATCTATTATAATAAGAGCTTTGTAGGTGACTTTAATAAAATATGATCAACTGATAGTATCGTAGCATAATAATGAACTATGGAATCTATCGTAACTTGAACCTCGATTAGTTTGTTAAAATCCTTGCATCTGTTTGCTGTATGGATTAAATACCTGTCCCATATATTAAGACCTTATTACCAGGGGTAAAGAGAGAAGATATAAATAAATGAAATATCTCTCCCCCCACAAAAACAAGAAAAGGAGAAAGGAGCGGAGTTAAAGGTCAGGACATGCACAAAAGACTGCGAGGGAATACAAGAATTCTGAGCGAATGCAAAGCACGGAAGACGACGGGATGCTCAGCGGAGCGGTCATTCTCCCTGGGCGAAACATTATGGGAAGAGGGCGGTGGGTTGTGGAGTGGTGGGTGAGGGGTGTTGTGAGGAAGGGGTGGAGGGGATGAGGGGGTGGGGGGTGGGTGGGGATTGGAGGGTAGAGGTCGTCAGGCAACCATATATTGCACCGCCCACGGCAACACCTCATTTAAAGCATTATAAACAATGTATGTTTTATTTTTTGTTTACTTCTTCGTCAGTATTTGGATCACTGCTGAGAAGAAAGTACCCGTGGATGCCGTAGCTCGCGAGAGTTGCGTCTCTTCCTCGCGTATTGTCACGATACGACGCGAGGCGTGTTTACATTCTGTTGCAAGCAGCGAACAGCTGACGGAGTAATGATGCGCTTTTCATATGCAAAACACTGAAAGCAACGGTTTTACACGAACATTCACAGCGTACCGGTATATGCACGCACAAAAAGTGCGCTTGCAAGAGAGGGGTTGGCAGTGCACATGAGAAACTTACCTCAGCGATCAAGCACAAGCGAAGTGTTGAGGGGAGACAAGACCTCCCTGACAGCTTTCCGCCTTCAAGCACGACCTTCAAGAAAAATTCCTCTCCTAAGCGAGTTTTAGTGGATTTCACGAGCCCCTTCACACTTCCGAGCCTCAGATCGCTGCTCACCCCGCACACCCGTACCAACATAACAACGAGAAATTTTCTCTTAGACCTCTACTTGGGTCCTTCTGCAGCCTCCAGCCTCCAGCCTCTCCCCCCTTCACCGCCTCCATCCTGGTTACCCCGGCACCAAAACTCAACCCCATCCCCCCAAAGCCTACCTCCCTCTCTTTCCTACCTAGGAGTCTTCCCTCCCTGCCCTTCACCAACACCTCTCTTCCTCGGAGATATGCACCAGTATCCTGCCCATCTCCCCGGTATTACAAGCCCTACTTATTCCGTATTCTTATGGAAATGCAGGTGCCCGGGTCCAGTACGGGGCATTGTGCAGAAGCTGCCATACTGGACACTGGTCAACCAGACCCGTCCCTGCATTCTGTGTGAGGAGGGTGTTCCCACACTGCCTCTGTTGCATCCTCACACTCCTTACCCTCCTCCCATACACCTCTGCCTCTTCTTCTTCTTCTTCCTCCTCGTCCTCGTCCTCGTCCTCCTCGTCCTCCTCGTCCTCCTCCTTTCCTGCTCAGCCTCTTCATCTGTAGGCCTCTTACTTTTACTACTTCTACCTTTTCTATTTGGCTGTTTATTCTCATTATCTTATGCGTTCTTGTTCTTCTTTTCCTCCTCCTCCTCCTCCTCCTCCCCCTCCTCCTCATTCTCCTCCTCCTCCTTCTCTTGCTCCTCTTTCTCCTCCTCCTCCTTTTCTTCTTATTCCTCTTTCTCCTTCATCTCTTCTTTCTCCTCTTCCTCCCTCTCCTACTACTGTTACTGATAATACAAATAATAATAATAATAATAATAATAATAATAATAATAATAATAATAATAATAATAATAATACAATTGCTACTACTACTACTTACATTTCTACTACTACTACATACACTTCTACCACTACTGCTACTTGCACTATTCTAGTATATTTTTTACTGTGTTTACTAAAATTGCTGCTCCATCACCACTAAAATCTACTGCTAGAACCTAACAGTAATGATCAGACGAACTCATTACTACTACTGCTACTGGAAACAAATACTGTTCCTACTATAATCTCTTTTAGTGTAACAACTATTACTACTACTACTATTACTACCATTATGACTACTTATAATACAACCAGTCCTACAAATCCTACTATTATAACGGAAACAGCAACTTCAATTAAATATTCCACTGCGACTTTTACTTCTATTCCTTTTTCGGTTAAGACTTACTACTATTACTGCTACTACTGCTACTACTACTACTACTATTACTGCTACTTCAGTTATTACTGCCTCTTCAGCTACTTTAATTACAATTGCAGCTAATACTAATACTGTAACTACAACTGCTATTACTACATCAATACTCCTTCAATTACACCTCTACTGCTGGAACCGCTGATGCTGCAACTGATACTACTACTACTACTACTACTACTATTACTATTACTACTAGTAGTAGTACTAATACAGCTATAACTATTTCTAATATTACTGCTTCTACTTTTACTGCTATTACTGCTACTGGTACTACTGTTGCTGCTGCTATTTCTACTACTACTACTACTACTACTGCTGCTACAACTACCGCTACTATTAATACTACTACAAGTACTGCTAAAGCTACTGACAATATTACCACTAACAACGCCACCACTACTACTACCACCGCTACTGCTACTGCTGCTTCTACTACTGTTACAGCTACTACTACTGCTCCTATTACTATTACTACTACTACTTTTCTTCCTACACCTACTCCTACTGCTACTACTACTTCAGATACTACTACTGCAGCTACTACTACTGCTACTTGTATTAAACTACTACTACTATTACTGCTATTTCAACTTAATAAAATGTTTTGTATTACTTCAGTTACACTTGCTACTACAACAGTTGAAACAACTACTACTATTACTACTACAATAGTAATTACTACCATCATTGTTACTTTTACTAATTTCTACGTCTGTTGCACTCTTTTGTATTCATTGTTCTTCCTGTTAGACTTTCACTATTAATTCCCCCACCCCCTTTTTTACCTTCATCCGTATTCCCCCAACAAACCTCTCCAACCCCCCAACCCTCCCCAACCCCCAAACCCTCCCCAACCCCCAAACCCTCCCCAACCCCCAACCCTCCCCAACGCCCCAACCCTCCCCAACCCCAAACCCTCCCCAACCCCAAACCATCCCCAACCCCCAACCCTCCCCAACCCATCCAACCAAACAAACGTACACGAACGCGCGAGCACACACACACACACACACACACACACACACACACACACACACACACACACACACACACACACACACACACACACACGGGGACGCTCACGTAACTTTTTTTTTTCATCCCCCGCCCATGCATTTCTTCTTTTCAACTACATTTCCTTTCGCATCCCAATATTTCTTGCTCTCCCTCACGTTTCTTCTTTTTTCCTTAGTTTCTTGTTCTCTCCTGCATTTCTTGTTTCTCTTACATTTTTGTAACTACATTTCTTCTTTTTTCATATTTTTTGACATCATATTTTCGTCTTCCCCTTAATTGTGATTTTCTTCTTTACGCTTTTTATTATTAAATAGTAGTAGTAGTAGTAGTAGTAGTAGTAGTAGTAGTAGTAGTAGTAGTAGTAGTAGTAGTAGCAGTAGTAGTAGTAGTAGTACTACTAAAATAATAATAATAATAATAATAATAATAATAATAATAATAATAATAATAATAATAATAATAATTATAATAATAATAATAATAATAATAATAATAATAATAATAATAATAATAATAATAACTATTTTTATTTTATTGTCATTATTATAATTTTCATTATCATTATCATTTTATTGTTTTTTTATTTTATTATTATTTTATTATTTGCCCTTTCATTTATAAAATTATTAAAATTTATTCTTATTCATAGTTCTCTATCTCTGTTTACTCACCTCCCCCACTTTCCCTTCTCGCCCATCCCCTCTTCTCCCTCACTCCTCCTCCTCTCCGCCTCTATTACCCCCACACTCTCTCCACACCTCCACAATCTTTCCTAACCCACACATTCTCTCTTCCCCACACTCCCTCTCCCCCTCCTTACTGTCTTTCCCACTCCCACTCCTACCTTCCCACCTCCCTCCTCTCCCTCCCCCATCCCCCTCCCCCTCCCCCTCCCCACTTTCCACTTCGATAACAGCTGTCATTATTAACATCATTGTTGCTGCCAATACTACATCCCATGTTACTGACACTACCACTCTTAAAACTAAACTTTAAAATTACTGTTACAGAGCCTACTATAATCACTACAACAACAACTACTACTACTACTACTACTACTACTACTGCTACTACTACTACTAATACTACTACTACTACTACTACTGCTATTACTACTACTGCTATTACTACTACAACTAAAACCACTATTACTGCTACAACTACTACTACTATTAATACTACTAGTGCAATTATTATTACTACTACTACTACTACTACAACAGTTACTACTACTACCACCTACAGCAACAATACTTACTAATACTGCTACTACTGCAACTACTTCTACAACACTACTGCTACTACTACTATTACTACAATTGTTACTACTACTACCTACAACAACACCTACTACTACTGCTACTACAACTAATTCTACAACACTACTACTACTACCCGCACCACTCCTACTACCACCACTACTACAACTACTACTACTACTTTAACTGCTAAAACAACAAGTGGTACAGCTACAACTAGTATGATCAAAACTACATCTAATGTCCAGTCTATAATTATTACCGGTGCTACGGTGAAAGGTAGCAAGACTACTGATACCACTAAATTTCAGATATGATAAATGTGACCGCTGTTGCAATTCTACAACGGCTAATGCTACTTCTGCTATCTACAGTTATTTTTGCTGTTATTAATTGTCTTCTTCTTCGTCTTCTCTCTCTCATTCTTATTCTTAATATTATTATTAATTATTATTATTATTATTATTATTATTATTATTATTATTATTATTATTATTATTATTATTATTATTATTATTATTATTATTATTATTATTATTATTATACTTTTATTTAATAAATTTAGTATTATAATTATCATTATTATTTTAATTTATTATTATTATTATTATTATTATTATTATTATTATTATT